>NC_135373.1:69563712-69863712 GCF_049243985.1 Paroedura picta | reverse complement strand
GTCTGCTACCGACCGCCAGACCAACGAGAAGATGTGGATGCTGCATTTTGTGAGCATCTTGAGAAAATATCCAAGCGGCAGGACCTTGTCATCATGGGTGACTTCAATTTCCCAAATGTGTGCTGGGAAACAAACTCTGCGAAGCGTCCTCAGTAATGCAACTTTCTGACCTGCCTGGCTGACAATTTCATTTATCAAATGGTAGATGAACCCACAAGAGGTTCAGCCATACTGGACTTAATACTGACCAACAGGCAAGAGTTGGTGGATGAGGTGAAGGAGGTGGGGTCCCTAGGGGGAAGTGACCATGTCCTCATAGAATTCCTTTTGAGATGGGGAACCAAGGAAGCTTGTAGCCAGAAGCAGATGTTGGATTTTCGTAGGGCAAACTTTAATAAACTCAGAGACATGATGAGTGTCATACCATGGACGAGAATGATGGAAGGGAAGGGAGCATGTGAAGGGTGGCTGCTACTCAAACAAGAGCTATTGCATGCTCAATCAATGACTATCCCAGAAAGATGAAAACACTGCAGGAGCTCTAAGAAGCCTATTTGGATGAACAGAGAACTTCAAGAGGAACTAAGAAAGAAAAGGGAAATGTTCAGGAAACGGAGGGAAGGACAGAGATCTAAAGAAGAGTACCTACAGGTTACTAGGCACTGTAGATCAATTTACAGAAAGGCCAAAGCTGAGAGTGAGCTAGGATTGGCCAGGGAAGCCCATTGTAACAAGAAAAGATTTTTCAGTTATGTGAGGAGCAAACGTAAAGTAAAGGAGGCAATAGGCCCACTGTTGGGTGCAGATGGACAAACTCTAACGGAAGATGCAGAGAAAGCAGAAAGGTTTAGTGCCTATTTTACATCTGTTTTTTCCCCACAGGTCAAAGGGTTAGGCACATCTAGAGATGGCAGTAGCCAAAGGATAGTGTCTGGGTGGCAGGTTAACATGGATAGAGAGGTTGTCGAGAGGCATTTAGCTGCACTGGATGAGTTCAAATCCCCTGAGCTGGATGAAATGCTCCCAAGAGTGCTCAAAGAACTTTCCAGAGAACTTGCACACCCCTTGTCCATCATCTTCGGGACTTCTTTAAGGACTGGAGATGTTCCGGAGGACTGGAAGAGAGCAAACGTTATTCTGATCTTCAAAAAAGGTAGGAAGGATGACCAGGGAAACTACAGACCAGTGAGTCTGACCTCTGTTGTGGGGAAGATAATGGAGCAGATATTAAAGGGAGCGATCTGTAAACATCTGGAGGCAAATTTGGTGATCCAAGGAAGTCAGCATGGATTTGTCTCCAAGAGGTCTTGCCAGACCAACCTGGTTTCCTTTTTTGACCAAGTAACAGGTTTGCTGGATTGTGGAAATTCGGTTGATGTCATTTAATTGGATTATAGTAAAGCTTTTGACAAGGTTCCCCATGATGTTCTGATGGATAAGCTGAAGGACTGCAATCTGGATTTTCAGATAGTCAGGTGGATAGGGCATTGGTTAGAGAATCGCACTCAAAGAGTGTGTGTTTCATCAGTTAATGGTGTTTCATCAGACTGGAGAGAGGTGAGTAGCGGGGTACCTGAGGGCTTGGTGCTCAGCCTGGTTCTTTTTAACGTATTTATTAATAATCTAGATGAGGGGGTGGAGGGACTTGTGGGTACTTGTGGACTGTAAACTAAACATGAGCAGGCAGTGTGATGCAGCGGTAAAAAAGGCAAATGCCATTTTGGGCTGTATCAACGGGCATCACATCAAAATCACAAGATGTCATAATCCCATTGTATACGACACTGGTCAGACCACACCTGGAGTACTGTGTGCAGTTCTGGAGGCCTCACTTCAAGAAGGATGTAGATAAAATTGAAAGGGTACAGAGGAGAGCAACGAAGATTATCTGGGGCCAAGGGACCAAGCCCTATGAAGAACTACTTGGGCGCAAACTGAATTATAAAAGTTTTTACTGTGTTAGATTATATAATCGTATACTTTATTTATGTTATCTTCTGTTGTTGCCCACGCTGAGCAACAGCAATAAGACATTTCCTTAGATCCCTTTTTAGGATACTTTGTATAATGGTCTCTACGTTAGGGAAGATTTGTGATAGGCTGGCCATGGTAACTGGACACTGATGATTGTGTGTTCACAATAAAGATTTAAAACACAGAGCATGGATGCTAAGTGAATAGGGAGATGGCTGCTTCATCACATACCCCCCCTTCTTTCCCCATTCATACCCCACTGCCAGAAAGCACAAACAGGAATGTGTTTTAGTTGCCCAATCCCAATATTACCATGCACAATTAAGAGTACATTTCATTTTTATTGAGGATACGTTGCTTTGTGATCCTGTAGCAATGCAGACTGTGCCATTTAAAAAAAATTATCCAGAAATGGAGAGGGGAGGGCAGGCACAGCGCTACCAAGACTGCTGCACGTTTCCCCCTTCAGACAGGCTTGCTCCTGTTTGTGCCCCGATTTGCAGTGTAACAAGAAAGAGAAATCGGGTTTGGGTGATTTCCTTCATCGTAGAGCAAACCGGACAAAAACTCATGCCAACTTCTGCACAGCCATGGGTGGAAGCAACACAAAAGCCTGTGAGCAATGAGAGGCTGTGCAGGGGCAAATTCCTTGTGTGGAATCGGTTCTAATCTCTGTACTATAGTTATATTTAAAATAATAAACTTTCTCTACATGCGTACTCTCTAACAGAGACAGGACCATAAAGAACAAAAAAGAGGAAACCAAGAAATGGCAGAAGTCAAAGGCTGACAAATGCAGTTGAAGAAATGAGAGAGCTGATTTTTTATGCCCCATTTTTCTTACACCTGCAAGCAAGGTGAATCTTTGACACCAGCTTTCACGAAAGTCCCAGTCCCAGTTCCAGTTAATCTTATTATTAAGCATACCAAGAATCTGGCATCATTACTTTCTTAATTCCTAGGGTGCTATTACCTCCACCCTTCTGTTGCATGTTTTCAGTGTTTTCATTGTCACAGTAGCTGCAGTCTTTTTTTAATAGGCTTCCTGATGCTTCTTTAAAATATAGATCAGCACTATACAGTCCTGGGAACACTTTGTGTTAAACAGCAGTAGCAGAAGGGTATGTAATCACATCAAAGGGGATTTGATGTGCCTTTAAAATCCTGTTGCTTCTCTCTCTCTCTCTTTTCCCCACCTACAATTAAGTTTCTTTTCCAAATTCAGGTCACAGATCTTTTTCATAAATGATATTCTGCATGGTTTTTCTCACAAATTTCTGATTTCTTTGGCAGAAATCTGACCCACTGACTCAGAAGTGGTGAGCTCTCTGGCCCAGGATTGGATATGGTCAGTGGATTTCTGGGTCAGGTTGCCCCTTCTTTGCAGCAACACTTTTGAATTGCTACCTCTAATACTTCTGTCCATTGGTGAAGAAGACTATTAAGCCTTTTTCATTTCCTTCATTTGTAATCCTTTGATTATGAACTGTCACGCCCAGGGAACTTGCTTTGCTGGTTACACAGAAATGGACTGACCTGACATTTCATTGCAGGAGATAGCAGATGGCGATGCCAGCAGTCAATCTGGTATGATGGGGAATGTTGGCCTTGTCTCTTTTTCTGCATGCCTTAAATTATGATGTTAATCTGGCTGTTTTAGCAGCTGTGCTTTCTTATATTGTTTAATTTTTACCTCCTTTCTTCATCTGTTTCTCCCCCAAGGGGGACACAAAGTGGCTCAGGCTGAAAGGGAATGACTGGTTATACTACAAGACTCTATGGTAGGCTGCGGATTTGTACTTGGACTTCCCAGATCCTAATCTGATACACTGTCACAAGCATGGAGGCAGGTTGTAAGTCTGAACTATGTTTTACAACAAAACAAAACCAGAGTCCAGGGGCACCTTTAAGACCATAAAAGATTTATTCAAGGCATGAACTTTTGAGTGCAAGCACTCTTCCTCAGACTCAATTAGGAGACTGCCTATTTGGGTAATAGACAGGTATGCAGTTGCTAATGGAGCATCCAGGTAGCATATCATTATCTTCTGTGAGGCTTTCTCCTTCTGCAGTTTGCTGGTGCAAGTGGTTGCTGGCATAGATTACATGCATCTTGGCAGGGATCTAAGGACAAAATAGGTATACCACTGGTAAGTCTGTTTACTTCACTGGTAGGAGCCCAGAGCTGTCTGCAGGTTTTTTATGGTCTAGTACTGAAGAACCAGGAAGCTCCATTTCCTATGGTTCATGCTCATAACATACTAACAATGTTCACTTTTGTATAATACAGAAACAAAACAACAGTCCAACTGGAACTGTCCTGTTGCATTTGCTTTTATAGAATATCCTCTAAAGTAGCATGGATCTTAATATTTTGTTTCTTAGCATCTTTTTCCACCTTGACCAGCTGCATGGAACATCAGGAGCATCCTGTGTTGTCATTTGTCTGTAATGCAAATGCATTTCTGCCTCCCACAATAACCAGAAGAGCACACCTGCACTACATACTTTGGTGAAGTGCACCAAAAGGAGAGGGGTAGATGTCTTTTTAAAAAGAAGAAAGGCTACAAAAATAGGCAGACATGATCAAAGCCAGGGAATAATACAACTAGGTGTAAACTGCATGGAGTTTTTATTCCAATCCCAGATCGATTCAGTCCCTGCCCTCTACACAGAATGCGATTTCCATTTGGATTTGGGGCGATTTAAATTTTCCTTCTGCAACAAGAAGGATTGATCCGGAGTGACCCTACCTTTATTGTGCGATATCTTAGAGTGCTTTTAACGCTCAATATTTCAAGATTCGGATTAGAGAAACTAGGCTGTTTTGAATCTGGGCTCTCCTCCGTGGCAGAGGACCTGTGATTGGCCACAGGTGGTCATGTGACAAATTTGCCTGAAAGGAAAAGCCCCTAATTTTTCTCAACTTCTGTCGGTCCTGGATTTTTCTTCCCTCCTCTGCCTTTTTCGATCCTCCTCCCCCCCCCCCCCCTCCAAGAAAAGAAAGAGGCTCTCTGCTTGGCTTCCCTCCCCCCCACCCTTCAAGAAAAGAAAGAAAGAAGCTTGGCTCCCCCCCCTTCTGAACTACCGTAACCAAGAGCAGAACACTTTCCTGTTTCAATGGGGGGGGGGGAGAGGAAGATCCGAGTTCAAAGCGATCTGAATTCAACAGGATTGACAATGGAATAAACAAAGTAAGTGCAGACTCTGCCGTACTGAGAATTGTGGATAGATCTCCTTTCTAAAGACCATACATACATTCATCCACTCATTCAGTCATCGTATCAACAAGACAAACAAACAATGCCTTGAAGGAAGGAAAAAGAGACTCAGAATAATAGTTGAAAACCACAGGAGGCACAATATACTGTCTACATCAGTTCCCATTATGTACATTGTTTCTAGAGTTTCTGGAGTAAGACTTCCATATGGGTAGAATAAAGAAAAATCTCCTTGTGGTGGGGCTGGACAATAAACTGCCTTAAACTGAGACAGACTATTGTTCCATCAAGATCAATATATAGTCTGCTCCTCCTGGCATCAGTTCCCCAGGATCTCAAATTGTGGTCTTTCACAACATCCCTTGTCTTATTCCTTTGAATGCAGATGCTGCAGATTGAACGTGGAGTCTTCTGCATACCAAGCAGATGCTCTATCACTGAACCAAGTAGTGAACATGGAACCCAAGAAAGCTTATCTTTTGTGAAGCCCAGTGGCACTACTTCAAGTTTCAGTGTGAGGGAGTGTGAATACATCTAGAGGATGCCAAGATGTCTAAATTTAACTGTAAGTCAATATGGGGATCCTGTGATCTGAGGCTCAGAAGGAAAAAGTGGGGGCCATTCTGCACCCCATAAATATCGTGAAATGCTTACATTCTGCAGACATCATATTTATGGTGTTTTGCATGACGTTGCCGACATCCAGTGTCCAAGCAGTAGACTGGTAGCTACACCCTCCATTTTAAAGCGCTACCTGGGGAATCACATAAAGTGGATTCCCCAAACTATATAGTGTGAGCTAGAGGAGAGTAGGTTTTCAATCAAAAAAGTTTTATTGCTTCATTTCCTAGGAAATAGTGTTTCTCCTGAGATCAGTGCGTTCTTTAGCATTAATCAAAGAGTCCTGCTTGTCTTTATCAACAGTAATATCCACATTTTTAGGGAGCCCAGCATCTGCTTCAATTGGGCTTATGAGCTCCTTGCAATAGGAACAGGACAAAGTTATGTGGTACCCATGAACAGAGGCAAAGCATGTGTTTTGCATGCACGTACACCTTGGTACATGCAAAGTGGAACATTGAAAGATCCAGTGATAAGTTTTGTGCATGCCCAAGCTGAATTTGCATGCAAAGATATGCATTTATTGCCACTCTTCCGACATTAAAAAAGCAGTAACTGCTAGGATACTCCCAGTATGGTTATATCTGAAAAGTCTTCATGTGACAGCTGTAACTTGCAAGCCAGGGCTGGTTCTGCACTTGCTGAAGTCAGATCAATCTGAACCCAGGTCTACCACCTTTGTTTTTCCCAAATTGAAACAGACGTTGCGCTCTACACTTAATAATCTGGCTGCTCTCTCCTTCCCGCTTGATTGGGGAAGCTAGAGTAGGGGAGGGGAGTGATGGTCGCAAAGCTGCAGGCAGCACTGAAGGAGCACAAGGCTGGAGTGGGCTTTATTTCTTGCCGTCTCCTCTAAATGGGGGGGGGGGGGAAGGAATGGAGCACAATGTTGCTTGTTTATTTTTCTTTTTCTGAACAAGCGGGGGGGGGGGGAGGACAAGGGGGGAAAGACAATCCAAAATGGAAATGTTGGCACATAGAAGTGTGGGCTTTTGGACAAGAGCATTCACTTAAAAATGAGGGCAAAATAAATCTTGCAAGGGAATGGCAACCGAGAACCAGCAGTCTTTGAACTGAGGCCCTGACCAATCAGCTACAGACTACTGTGCTATGTCAGCAGAGGAGGAGGAGAAAATTAATCTGGCAAAATCTGGCTTTCAGAGCAGTTTTCTCAAATGTAGTGAGTTATATCTGCTCCTGGATATTGTGGGGCAAAGGTAGGGTCACTGCGGATCAAGCATAGACGTTGCAGAGGGAAATGTAAAACACTAAATATCAAAATGGAAATCAAGTGAGGTGTAGATGAGTTTTTTTTTTAATTCAGGGTCACCAGGGATAAAAAGCAAAGTGCAAATCCTACCCAGCTTTCATAATGAAAAACAGCAGATTTGTCCAAGAAAGAGATTGAAAGTGCTATTTATTACAGCTGTCCATACCAAAAGGCAAGCCCTCCTTCATTGTTATGAATGCCCCACACTTTGTTCTTACTTTAAAGTTGTCCTTCCCCTCCCTTACTGATCTACAGCATATGATCTGGGCATCTTAACATTTCAATCACTGGAGAGCCAGCAGACCTTTTCCAGAACTATCTAGGATGTCTTTCAGAGGTCTGCTGAGATCTCTATTGGCAGGTTGAAGAAAAATACATTTCAGAACTAAGAATGATTGCAAGGCTTGAAGTAAAACAGATGGGCTTGAATTACTGAATAACTAAAAATGCAAAATAGCTCCAAAGTGAATTAACTGCTGCTGGGAAGGAAATTACCTTCCCCCCTTACGGAACTGAGAAACAATCCTACTTAGAATAGCAAAATGTTCCATTGCACTAGAATAAGGCTTTTAAAGGATAAAGGAATACAAAGCCTAGCAAGCAGCTTTAATTTCATCTGTGCAGTTGCGCGTCCAAATACATTTCTAAAATCAGGTTGATTTCGGAAGTAGTGGTTTCAATACTTACATGTTGTTAGACATAGATAGACGGACAGACAGGATTAGCAAAGGCTTGCATATAATAGGACAACAGGGCAGGCAGAAGGCACATCCACTAGCACAAGGGAGGCCCCCAAAGCCCACTGATTTTCCCTTGCAGTTGCAACTCTTCCACCACTTCTCATGTGATTCATACCTCCAGAACAGCTTTTTGTGGGCATAGGGACAATAGAAGGAAGGGATACGGCAACAAACCCTCAAACCATGAACAGAAGTTGATGTGCAGTTGTTAGGATCCAACCTAATGGCTTAAAAAATGTTTTAATGTTCTGTAAGCTCATCAATTTTTCATCCTTTTATAGATCCTATATAGCACTGGGATCCTGAAATATAAATTGACAACTTTTGAAACTAGATTCTCTAGAGTGAAGGAGACAATAGCAGCTCAGCTGTAAGTGCCAAGTGATCCTAGAAGAGTGACCCTAAAAATGCTGAAGAACCTGAGATCCTCTGAAGACTTCTAGGGGCTCTGCTGCAATAAGGACTATGGGTCTTGCCCAGTCAGTCAGAGAGAAATTAGCTGTGTATGTCCAGGTTGGCCTACCATCCGCAGGATATTCCTACAGAGCAGGAGACTTTTGTACATGTACCTACATAACAGCTGGCTTAAGGCCACTGGTTGCTGAACTCTGATTGTGCATCCTCAGAATTCACATGAACCCATGAAGCTGCCTCATCCTAAATCAGAGCCTTGGTCAGCATTGTCTACTCAGACTGGCATCAGCTCTCCAGGGTCTCAGGTAGTGATCTTTCACGTCACCTACTACCAGAAACTTACTGGAGATGCCAGGGATTAAATCTGGGACCTTCACCATACCAAGCAGATGCTCTACCACTAAGCCGCAGTCCCTCCCAAATGTTGTTTACTAGTCTGAGGCAGTGAAGAAAAGCTGCAGGAAATAGTGCTTGACGTGGAATGCAGCAAATCATTATGAAATTCATTTATAGCAACTGATAAATGTTGACAAAACTGCTGTTCTGAAGGGCCATGTACTTTGCTAGCACTATGTAAATACGTGATCATACCGCAGGGTTTCATTCAATGTGCTCACAGACACACAACAGAATAGCAGGGAATAACTTGATGGAAAGCAATAGCTTTTTGTGCATGGAGACTGCAAACCAAACACAGAGGTAAGCAGCCTTAAGTCCACTGATTACCTGAGGCCTAAGTGCTTCTGACTCCATACAATAAAATTAAATAACCTGCCCAAAATCACAAGTTAAATTCTTATTGCCAGGGCTTATCTAGTAATTTCACTAGGCTTGCAAACTTCAGAGAGTTAAGTAGTGATGTGATACTTGGAATGTAAGGAATTGGGGATATAATCGGGGGCCATCGCCCTACCTCCCAGCCTTCATACAAAAAAGTTGAAGATCTCGGACTATGTCAGTACAGCAAAGTGCCCCCCCCCTGCTGACTTGCACATATTTTCTAAAAGTGACCATGGTGACATTTTAATGACAATAGCCCTTTGGAGTGCTTGTCACAATATTTTTCTAGCCGTCAGATAGTCATCAGACTTTTTTGGCCATTAGCAGGAGGTCTACCAAAGGATTGCCTTTAACTGAAACCTGCCATGCTGTTGTACATTATTTACAATTATGTCACTCTTGTGACAACAAAACTTGAGTCCTATAGCACCTTTAAGATCAACAAAGATTAATTTGAGGCTTGAGCTTTTGTGTGCAGGCACACTTCCTCAAACAAAATGGATTATGAGAGTGCAGAGATATAGCAAGGGTAAATCAGTGGCAAATTAGTAAACTGTGTCATACTATCCAAATTGTGCCAAATTATGCCATATGATAATTCTTTGCTAAAACAGCTAATCAGTCCTTTTGAGTTCAGTTGTAGTTCACAAAAACATTGGAGAAATAAAACTGTCCATGTTAGTAATTAACATGGACACCCTTGTAATGTTATGCATTCCTGGGGGGTGGGGGGAAACAGTTCATAGATGTTTATGCTGAGAAAGCATTTCTTCATTGGCTCCATTCTTGCAGGGTGGCCTTAGCTTTAGAGACATGGTCTCAGTGCTGACACTAACAACTAGAGACTGTTATGGTGAACAAATATATTCCCAGGTGAGTGGTCACTACTGTGTTTTGCTAAGTTAAGAGGAAGGGGAGACTAAACAGGGAAGGAACAGAACAAAATTTGAGTCCAGTGGCACCTTTAAGACCAACAGCATTTTATTCAAGACTAGGGGCAAAGCCCGTTGTATTCAGGAATCGCACCTTCTGATTGGGCCCTCACATGACTGGCTAGGACTCTGTCCTGTCCTGGTGAGGGCCCAATCAGAAGGCGCTGCACCCAGACTGGCCCTTCCCACTCTCCGCTCCCTAGGCCCTTAACCAAATATGATACCGCTCACCGAGCAGTTATATATATGATCTTTCAGGTGCATATACACTTCCACAGGGATAGAGAAAGAATGTGAGATTTAAAGTACAAGAGAAACAAAAGCTCAAAAACAGTGTAATAAGTTCTTCTTTTCATTTATAACTAACCTTTCTCATTGACACTCCAGGCTGATAATATTATCTGATGATAGAATCTCTAATAAACTAAACAATGCAGTGGGGTAATGCTTACAGATCTAAAAATAATGCAAGCAAAAAACCAAAAACAAACAAACCCTGTATAAGGTTAAAAGCTGTTTAAGGCTTGGCATGCCATAATGCAGAAAGGGTTCCAAAGGTAGAAGACATTAATTGCAATGAAAGGGGATGATACATATGATAAACATTGCAATAGACTACTATACTTGCCTAATGCTGTGGTTCTGATCCCTTATACAAACGTCCTTCTGAACATATTAGTTTTTCACATTATGTAAAATAATAAAACAAAGTTTGAGTCAAGCAGCATCTTTAAGACTAACAGGGGTTTATTCAAGGTTTGCCCTTTCATGGGCACACATACACACTTCTTCACATACAATGAAATGAAAGTTGCCAGTCCATACATATAGGTAGAGGTTGAACAGTAAATTGGTATATATCATAATGAAGACGTTTATCAAATTCAAGGACCGATCAGGAATAGCAAGATTAGTTTATATGTATATCATTTGTTTGTCATTTGCAGGTCAAGAATCAACAGTGAGAACCGAACATGGAATCACTAACTGGTTCAAAATTGAGAAAGGAGTTCGGCAAGGCTGTATACTGTCGCCTTGCCTATTTAACTTGTATGCAGAGCACATCATGAGAAAGGCAGGATTAGAGGAGTCACAAATTGGGATCAAGATTGCAGGGAGAAATATCAACCACCTCAGATATGCAGATGATACCACTCTAATGGCAGAAAGCGAAGAGGAACTAAAGACCCTGTTGATGCGGGTGAAGGAGGAGAGTGCAAAAGTTGGCTTGAAACTCACAATCAAGAAAACAAAGATCATGGCATCCGGCCCTCACAATTCCTGGCAAATAGATGGGGAAGAAATGGAGGTAGTGACAGATTTTATTTTCCTGGTCTCCAAGATCATTGCAGATGGGGACTGCAGCAAAGAAATTAAAAGACGCTTGCTCCTGGGGAGGAAAGCTATGGCAAATCTAGACAGCATCCTAAAAAGCAGAGACATCACCCTGCCAACAAAAGTGCATTTAGACAAGGCTATGGTCTTCCCAGTTGCAATGTATGGCTGCGAAAGTTCAACCATAATGAAGGCTGAGCATCAAAGAATTGAGGCTTTTGAACTCTGGTGCTGGAGAAGACTCTTGCGAGTCCCTTGGACTGCAAGGCGAACAAACCGGTCAGTCCTAGAGGAGATCAGCCCTGACTGCTCCTTAGAAGGCCAGATCCTGAAGATGAAACTCAAATACTTTGGCCACCTCATGAGAAGGAAGGACTCCCTGGAGAAGAGCCTAATGCTGGGAGCGATCAAGGGCAAAAGAAGAAGGGGACAACAGAGAATGAGGTGGCTGGATGGAGTCACTGAAGCAGTAGGTGCAAACTTAAATGGACTCCGGGGAATGGTAGAGGACAGGAAGGCCTGGAGGATCATTGTCCATGGGGTCGCGAAGGGTCGGACATGACTTCGCACCTAACAACAACAACATATCATTTGTTTGGGTTTAATTCCAGGGTGAAACACAGTGAAAGAAAAAAAATGTCAGAATTGGAAATTGATTGGCAGATGATTCATTAATTGCAGAATTAATAACTGGTATTGATTTATACAGATATTGCAAGGATCTGCAACTATGCATGTATGTTAAATACTGTCAAGTCAGTTTGGTGTAGTGGTTAAAAGTGTGGACTCCTAATCTGGCGAGCCGGGTTTGATTCTGCACTCCCCCACATGCAGCCAGTTGGGTGACCTTGGGCTCACCAAGGCGCTGATAAAACTGTTCTGACTGAGCAGTGATATCAGCGCTCTCTCAGCCTCACCCACATCACAGGGTGTCTGTTGTGGGGAGAGGAATGGGAAGGCGACTGTAAGCCTCTTTGAGACGCCTTCGGGTAGAGAAAAGCGGCATATAAGAACCAACTCTTCTTCTTCTACGAATGAATGACTTTAAACATCCTATTGTTAGTAGTTTTGCTCAGGTCTTGCAAGCTGAGGGCTATTTCTTCCTTTATGGAGTCCATCCATCGCTTGTTCTGTTTTCCTCTTTTCCTGCTGCCTTCATCTTTTCCTAACATTATCATCTTTTCCCAGTGACTTGTCTTTTCATAACGTTATCACCTGCTGCTGTATATAGTCTCAGTGCATTATATTTTTACCATACCATTTCTATGCATTTTTGTACTGAATGAAAATACTTGTGAATCAGTATGTTTCTAGTGAGATACTTTGTGTAGGAATGCATTTATGATGCTCTATTTTGGGATCTGACAGCAAAAGCTGTTTCATGTGACTCAGAGAGCAACAGATCCTCATGGTTCACTTCCACAGCCACAAACCTAACATTCCAAAAGGGAGTGATATACGTTGTGTGGGCTTTGCAGTCTTCTCCGATAAACTTCAGATGATGTTGTAGGTGGCTGTTTATTTATTGGCTAGAAGTGAATGTTTGAAGTTGGAGATGACTGTATTACATGTTAAGGTCCGTCAGGAATGTTCTTACTAGCTAGGGGTGCTAACAAATTTTTGAGCCCCAGAATTTCTATCTAAAAATCTTTGCTTCATTTTTAGGCTTCCTTTTTGTGAATTGAACTGAGGAATAATTATTTTTGTGCTTTGGTCAACTGTTAAGAGTTTGTTTTGCAGCAGTTGCATATAACAAGAAATGGGTCCCTTCAAATCCTGAAAATAATTCTGAAAATATTCAGGATTAGCTGTGAATATCGGGAGCCAGTGTTGATTGCTCTCATGCCTTTTTTCTCCCCCTCCCCCAAACATGTGTTTGGTTCTTCCCAGGCTTGGTATGAGCTTGCTATATTGGTTTGGATTTCAGTCTGTCCTTTTATATTGGCTTTGTTTAACTTGAGTGAGTTGGTTTGCTATATGTTTGCGGTGGATTCTCAGGTTCAACTTTGTTTTCGGTTCTTGAGATGTACTTTGGAACAGTTCTCTGACTTTACATTTGTTAGGTTTACAACAACTCTTATTCTTTGACTTTGACTTTGGGTTGGATTCTCAGGTTATATACTTTGTGTTAGATTTGCCACATTGTTTTGCCGTTCTGCTAGAATTCCCTGGTTCTGCACTGGTTCTTTGGGTTGTTGGTTATGTCTTCTTTGAGAGGCCTTTGGTTTTGACTATTCTTTGTGTTATATGCATGGGTTTATGGAAGGAAGCCAGGACTATTGGGCATACAAACAACTCTTTTATTATGATCTCAGCATGAGGGCAAATTGTAGTAAGCAACAACAAGACGGAAAACCCCCAACACATATACACACAGCAGACAATGGATCTTCCCACCATTGCACATGATTGGCTAGACTGGATTAGATTGATTTAAACCAATTGTATCCAGCAGATGTGATCCATGCTGTGCATTGGTCAATTACACATCTACTTGGATCCTGCCACAGGCCTCAAGCTCTGTTTTCAGCAGATCCACATACACAGCACCTTGCCTTGGAGAAAACATGGCAGTCCCTTCCTCATAGCAAGAAATGGAGGATGGCTGGGGACACCTTGTTCAGGATGGTTATTTAAGGGATATTTGGTGGTTATATAAGGGGTGGTTATTTGGTGGTTATTTAAGGGATAGGAACCAGCAGCTGCCCTACAATTTTGGTGCAATTTGGTTTTGACAAAAAAAAAAAAAAACAGCACCCCCAGAAAGATTCCTCATAGGGAATAATAGAGTCAAATAATATCAGAATACCAGAGGAATAAGAAAAGAAATCCATCATGATACAAATATCAAACAGGAATTCGGAACCTGCAAAACAGGAAAAGCAATGTTTGCGGCTCACTGGTGACTGGGTCTGAAGAATGCCAATTTTTTCTAAGTTGCCGATTCCTAGATCCAACTAAACTAGCCTTTTAACTGAAGATGTCAGAGAATGAACCTGGGAGCTTCTGCATACAAAACAGATATTCTGCCTCTGAACCACAACCTCTCCCCTTTTGCCCAACTACCTTTGCCAGGTAGTTGTTTCTAAGCCAGGCCATTACAATTCAGACCTACAATTCAGGTAAGATAATAGTGCTGTTACACCTGCAAAGACTATTTCAATGGAACTTGCCGCTGTGTGGGAAACAGAACAGCTTGATTCTCAGGTCTAAATAAATGGATGGCATCAGTAGCAGAAGAAAAACATAACATATATAAAGAAAAGAACAGAAAAGACTAGTGTAAAAGCAACCCCTAAGTATGCATGGAATCAGTATTAGCACTGATGGTCACATTAGGTTGAAAGGAAACAATGACGGCAGGAAGGTTGCATGTGGAGTGTCTTTGGCACAGCTGAAGGAGAAGTATGTGAGTAGGAGTCTGAAATGAAAAACTACCAATTAGCATTCCATCAGAATCCAAGTACAAAAAATGTCAAAAAAGAAAATGGCATTTCCAGCCATAAGCCATATGTTGCTCTCTATCACAGCTACTCTAGCCAGGTTAAATTAAAGAGATGTGCTACACAGAGTTGCTTAATTCATGTAAGGAAAAAGAAAATCAAGTACCCATTTTAGACTCTTATCTTATATGTGCTTTGTCTATTCACACGATGATTCCAATGTGTCATTAACTTGAACAGTGACTTAGTTCATAATGGTGCCTTACAATTGCTTATGAATGGTATATGCAACACACACACATTCTCTCTCCCCCTCCCAGTAATCTGCAATACCAGCTATGAGGCTATCTCTTTCCCCTCCCCATTCTGTTTGAAAAACTCTGTGTGTTTACAGACCACGTGTCACTGATCAGTTAGAATTATCCATGTGACCAGCCCAAGCACAGTCTTCACTTTAACTGGGCTGCATTTGCTTTCCATTGCTATGTGGCCCCTGATGGCTCTAGGTAGTAGGAGTGAGCGAAGGGGAGGGGAGGGGACACACTGCAACTGTAGCAACACAGGGAAACCATGTCTGCAAACAGTACCAAAAATGGTACAAATAACCAATTTGTCCACCTCCATTCTTCTTAGTTGCCAGTTGCTGCCAGCAAGGCCAGGGTGAGGAGAGACAGCAGCACGAAGAAACGCTTTCATGACACATCACCTGAGACCTCACCACCTGAACCTAACACTCCAGTCTGTGCATAGTGCTCTGAGCCTTCAGAAATTCCCCATTCTCTTCTAGGCAGAGGTGAACACAGGAAGGGGACATGACATGTAGATGTTCATTTACATAATCAGGGATAATCGGTTTTTAAACTCATCAAATCCCAGCCTTTCTCAGCTACATATGCACTGTTATACATTCCTTTTTCATGGGGCTGAATTCTGATTTGATCCCTGCCCTGTATACCACAGAACAATTACCAGTCATTGTTTTACATGGCAGCTTATCCTGAAATGAAAGGAAGCTCTGATGATTGAGGAGTTCTTTTTATCAGTCTTAACTTCTGATAATATTCCACTGTAATATTCCAGTGTGCCACATTAAAGGTGCCACACATTGTGGATTGCTGGATCCTTTGCTGATCCTCATCATATCCAGAAAAAACAGCATCAAAGATTCTGATTTCTTTTTCACATGCATAGTAGTACAAAAGATCAAAATTGTATGTTGGAATAGAATAGTCAGTCAAGGACACAAAAGAAAACAAGACCTTGCTAGCATTCTCCCACTCCTGAGATGCCATGCAAAACACAGGCATCAGCATGTTATTAACTCTGCAGGACAGAGATGAAGGACAAAAATAAGGAGCTGTCCCCAAAATAAACAAATAAAAGAAACAGATTCTCTGGTCAGGAAATTTTTCTATGTAATATCCGAAGATTGCTGACAAGGTAAGACCTTACAGCTGAGCATGTCAGCCAGCTGAAATCTCTGCAAGCCACAGAAAGAAGGTACAAAGGATATGAAATGGTGGCTGAGTTATAGTTCTTGTAAGGACAGGCTGCTTCTAGAGAGGAACTTGGCAAATAAAGATGCAATTGGAAGGAATTGGATTCTTCCTCTGCCTATTATAAAATTGTCCTAAACCAGAATAGCTTGTCCAGTTGAAGAATTCAACCATATGTTAGAAAAGGTGGGCATGTGATCTAATCTGTGAAGGAAGAGCAGGGGAAGGGGAGAGATTTGAACCAGATAATTGATAGAGCTAGAAGATGGGTTGACCACCTCTACTGGGGTTCTGGTCCAAGCCTTCTCTTTCAGAAACCAGTTTGCCTGTCCATAACAGGCAATCAGGGCACGTGTTTATATGGGACATTTGCCTTAAGATGCTCTGAGGGAGCTGTGACTAGCCCAAGGTTACCCAGCTGGCTGCATGAGGCAAAGTGGGGAACCAAATCCAGTTCTTCAGATTAGAGGCTGCCTCTCTTAAACACTGTGCCAAACTGACTGTGAATCACAGATAGCTTCTAGATTACAAACCTAAGCATGGTGACATTGTTCTCACTGACTTGACTTCTACTGGTTTAGAAGGTAGTTTCAGAGGACAGGCATGTTTGTCTGCAGTAGTACAATTAGATTTGAGTTCAGTAGCACCTTAAAGGCCAACAGGAATTTCAAGGTGTAAGCTTTCAACACTCAAAGCTTCTTTCATCAGCCATAGTGCATGGTCAAGATGGAGACTGCAATATTCCAATGTTTAAGCATATCTCCTTTCTGTCTTGTTTGCTTTGATCTTTAATGAAAACTTTATACACACACACATACACTTGTAAAGGATGCAAAGGCACAGTATATTTTGTAAAAAAAAAAGTTCAAACAATACAAATATATTGCCTAATAATAGTGACAATATGTAGAAACTTAAAAATGCTCAAATCAATATATGAAAATACAGGTATTTATTACAAGGTAATTAAAACAATTTCATGCCTAATTATTTAAAATAAATAATATCTAATAAGGGCCATATGATCTTAACCAAATGTGAGCCTTTTTAAAAACTGTTTTTGTTCTTGATTCATAATGCATATTGTAATCAGCTTGATTAGAGCAGAGAGGAGATGCTTGGGGACAGAAAATTAATATTTGTAACAAGATCAGAATCCCTGTCCTGAGGGGAGGATTGTTCTGAATTTGTGAATGAAATCAAATTCTGCAATCTTCCACTGTAATTTTCCCTTGAAGATTCTTTGTTTGAGGACTGCCACTCTTGGGTCAGCAAGGGAATGACCTGAAAAATTAAAATGTTCTCCCACTGGTTTTGAAGTGTTGTGATTTTTAATGAAACAGTTTCAGTCCAGTGGCACCTTTAAGATCAAGAAAGTTTTATTCAAGGTATATACTTTCATATGCAAGCACATTACTACAGATGTTAGACATGTCAATGTTTTTGTTGTTTGATATAGAGCAGGGATTACAAACCGGAGGCCTGGGGACCACTGGGGGTCAGCTGGAGCTCCAGAGGGTTCACGGCCTTTCCCCTTCTGCCTTAATAGACTCAGCCACAAGCTAGGGACCTGGTTGCTTCCATTGCTCCCTTCCCTGAGCAAGAATTCCCTTGTGGTTTCTGTGCTTGGGAGAGGAAGAACCTGCATGCCTGCTACCCCCTTAAACCACCTCCTGTCTCTCCTCCCTCAGAACTCCTCGAGCCTGTCTGTTACCACAAGTGGTGATGTTACTTCTGGTGACATGGTACTTCTGGGGGAGGCATGGCAGGGAGGCATGGCCAGCTGAGATAACTTCCAGGGCTCCTTGAAATCTGAACAATTATTTCAGGGGCTCCTCCATGGTCAAAAGGTTGAAGAAGGCTGTTTTAGATAATGGAAAGGCATTGCTAACATTTGATGGCATATATATCTTGGAAGATGAAGAAGTGAATGAACCTGAGGTGGTATGGATGGTGTTTTTAGGTCCAGTTATGGTGTTGTCAGAATGGATACAGGGATAGAGTTGGTGTATTGGTTTGTTGTAGGCCCTGAAACTCTTGCTGCCTTCTAAGATGCTACTAGACTTGAAACCAACTGATGTAAAAGGCTGTCACTTAGCTGAGGATTCTGTTATAAGGGTGGATCCTTCAGAAGCCTCCCGCCAAAGTGTCATCCTCTTCCAATGAAAGAGCACTCAAAGAGCACTCAAATTGGAAGGCAGTTTCAAACATTATTCAGTGGAATGGTAATAGTGGGGTAAGGTCCATCCCACTAGCAAGTTATTGTCACTGCCATACTTTTACAGTGAGTTATACTGTTCAAAGAGCCTCTTGTGGCACAGAGTGGTAAGGCAGCAGTCTGAAAGCTCTGTCCATGAGGCTGGGAGTTCAATCCCAGCAGCCGGCTCAAGGTTGATTCAGCCTTCCATCCTTCCGAGGTCGGTAAAATGAGTACCCAGCTTCCTGGGGGGTAAACGGTAATGACTGGGGAAGGCACTGGCAAACCAACCCGTATTGAGTCTGCCATGAAAACGCTAGAGGGCATCACCCCAAGGGTCAGACATGACCCAGTGCTTGCACAGGGGATACCTTTACCTTTATACTGTTCAAATTCCAGTGAAGTCAAGGAGCACAGAAAGGGGGGGAGGATGTTTGGTGTAGTGGTTTGGTGTAGTGGTTAGGAGTGTGGACTTCTAATCTGGCATGCCAGGTTTGATTCTGCGCTCCCTCAGCCTCACCCACCCCCACAGGATGTCTGTTGTGGGGAGAGGATTGGGGAGGTGACTGTAAGCCGCTTTGAGCCTCCTCCGGGTAGGGAAAAGCGGCATATAAGAACCAACTCTTCTTCTTCTTCTTCTTACTTTCAAAACTAAACCTACAAAAAGTAGGGACAAATTTAGAATTCCAGTCTAACACTTTGCCATACAAATATTCAAAATATGATGCCATGCAAAAGCACAATACTCTAAACAAATCTGAATGGCATAAACCTTGAACCAAGGAGAATATAATATGTATGTAATTAATGAGGTATAATTAAGAGAAAATTCAGGCTGATTACCATGAAATTAGATCTATTACAGTATGCATGACACTATTTCCCTTAACTAAGCAGAGAGCAGCAATTACTGACCTAGATGATCTCTGTTCATTCACTGTTTCTATGATCCATAGAATGCTGGAGATCTGTAAAAAGAGGTATGATGAAAATAATTCAGTGAATAAATGTACTCCATATAGCTTGATAAATATTTTGCAATGCAATTTTGCTTTTCATTGTTCTATTTGGTAAGCATTCTGGTGGGGAAAATTCACCAATGGGGGAAAAAAGTTGCCCACGAACATAGAACCCCACTAACGAGTTCAATTAATAAAGTTAGTGGTAGGTTTAGATTAGAGCAAAGTGTGGGAGACTTTCTCCCCTTCCTGGTTAGAAACAAAGTTTTCATCAATTTCTAAAGAGGCATGATGCCAGATCCTCATTTTCCCTGGAAATGATATAACTCTGTCAGCCAGATAGCAATATTTTAATTTTAATTTCTCTCACCTACTGACAGAACAGTGGCTGGTGGGGATGGCTTCTGGCAAGAGATCTTCCATGATATTGGAAGACCTGGTAATACTATAACTCATAAATATCAGCTTACAGAATTGGTGCGCACACAAACTCCATTCCCCACTTCATGCCCCCAAGAGCCTTCTTCTGTCTTATTCAGGAAATGAAGGAGATGAAATTTTTACAGAGTTCTCATCCATGTAATTTGCTAACTAGCAATTATACCCACTCTAAGGCATGCCACTATACAAGGAGTATTTCCAGATAACCGCCTCTTTTCCTCTTACCTGTACTTCAGCCATTTAAAAAATACATCATTTTAAAATATGTCAGTGATTAAAACCACATCAACCCATGAAGCAGCCTTATACTAGGTCAGATTGTTGAGGAGTCAAGATCAGACCTCAGGCAGAGGACTTTAATGTCACCTAATACCTCAGGTTTTTTTTTACCTTGAGACACTAGGGATTAAATTTGGGACCTATTGCACACAACACAGATACTCCTCCATTGAGATACATCCCCATGCCATTAGCAAGAAATTATCAATTCTGGGTTTAACCTGGATGGAACTAGATTGTACAAAAGAAATCAGGGATTCATAACCACATTTTACCTGCAATTTTTTAAAAAGGTAGATAGATACATTCCCAATTATCTTCTCTTTTCCTGAAAGCTCACATTACATTTCCCCTTTTCCTTCTTCCTTCAGTCCTTTCCAGCCACCAGCCAACCTACCTTTGTCTTTTCCTCTGTCTTCAGCTTTTCTTCCTTCTAATGCCCTTTCCCTGGGTAAGATATGGCCTAGGAGAAAATGTAAGGTCTTGCAGGGGGTACATCATTCCCCTCTATTACCCTTTTCTCTTTCCCTTCTTTTGGCAGTCTCCCTTTCCCTGCTTCCTTCATTTCTTTCCATACCTGCTAACCAACTTAACTTGTATCTTTCCCATCGTCTCCATTTTATCCTCACAAAGACACTGTGAGATACATTAGGCTGACAATATGTAACTAGCCTAAAGCTGGATGGGAAGGCAGAGGTTTTGAACAACATTTTATCTCCTATGTTTAATCAGATTCAGCTGACCCTTACTGATTCCACTGAGAACCTAGGGGTTATGCTGGACCCAGTGTTATTACTGGAGAAGTAAATCAATGAAGTTGCAAAGGGCTTTATTTCAACTCAACCTAGCCTGAACAATGTCTCCTTACGTAGATCTGGCTGACCTGTCCACCTGGATCCATGCCATGGTAACATGAGCCCTTGTCCACTGTAATGCACTCTGAGGACATTCCCCTCAAAATCAACTCAGAGTCTCCAGATGGTACAGAATGCTGCAGTTTGCTTATTATTAGGAGAGTTGAAGTATACAAATTACTCCCATTGTTAAGCTGGTTACCAGGTTCAATTCAAGATACTGGCTGTCACATACAAAGACTTTCATGGTCTTGGTCCCTCTCCCTCTGTGATCCACCCACCATTAACAGCTGTGCTCATCTGAGCAGGACCTTCCTACAGACACAACCCTGCAAATGGACAAAATCAACTGCATACATATTGTGGCTCCTTCCCAATGAAAAGGCCTCTCTGATGAGGTCAGGAAGGACCCCACTCTCCCAGCATTCTACCAACTGCAGCACTGAATGATTAAGGAGGGCCTTTTTACACAGGTCATAGGGCTGTAATGAAGAAAAATGGTTCAGAAAAAATGCATTAGGAAAGGGATAGAACTGTAGTTTATGCTGCTCTGCACAGGACACACTGGCTGCTGTGGCCTGTATCATCTTCCTATGTAATTTCTGCATCATTTAACATGTCATACTTGTGCTTATGCTTTGCTGCAGATTTCTGCTTGGTTTCAGAGTTCTGCAGTCTGTTGTTCATCGGATGTCCTATCATGCTGGTTGTATTAACTTAAACCATCTAATCCACTTTGAGTCTCAGTGAGAAAGGCAGACTATAAATAGCATGCAGAAAACAAAGAAGCAACTGTTTCCGAGATAAAATGTTACTTTTACTCTCAGCTGGATAAATGTGAAAGTTCCCATGTGGCAAAACAGTTATTTTTATTTACTGGTAAATGCAAGGTTTTTTTTTTTTTTTAATATTCCAGCTTGTGATAAGCAGCACCCTGATCACGTGGAGGCACACTGCTACATGAGTAGGACATTCACCTCATGATTTCCTGTCTATGGTATATCTGCAATAAGCACTTCCTTGTTTAAAAGAACTCAGTTTTTGGGAAATCTGCTTAATGAAAACAATGACACGATGCATCTGGAACAGACAGCATGGATACTGCAGGTATTCTTCTGACAGGGATTCAATTTGTTTTTTCCTGCAGCCCATGATGTCTTTTCAGGTTACTATTTCTACACTCATTAGAGTGTAGGGAGCTTATAATTAATGGAACCTGCTTCCTTTCTAAGCTGAGTACTACTATATTTTCCACTGTATTTTATTTATTTAGAGTTTTGTATCTTTTTATCTGGTGGTTCCGTAACTTCCTACCCATAGTGATGTTGCAGTCCTTGCAAATAACGTCTTTGTGACAGCAGGGGGTATGGTTGGGGAGAGTATACACAAGGAAATGTTGAACCTTCTATTAGGAATGGGCACGAACCAGGAAACTGCAGTTCAGTTTGTGGCGTACCTGGTACAGGAACCATAAACGATCACAAGCTAAACATACTAAGTTTGCTTCATGAGGTTAATGATGTGCTAAAGGTAAAGGTAACCCCCTGTGCAAGCACCGGGTCATGTCTGACCCTTGGGGTGACGCCCTCTAGCGTTTTCATGGCAGACTCAATACGGGGTGGTTTGCCAGTGCCTCACTCTCCAAGCTCTGGCTGATTTTTTATTTATTTATTTATTTATTTATTTATTTATTTATTTATTTATTTATTTATTTATTTATTTATTTATTTATTTATTTATTTATCTATCATATATACTGCCCTCCCCGGAGGCTCATTGTTATCCAATATAACAAGTTATTTAACCCTCAGACTCACTGAAATGGTGGGCTGGGAGTGATGACTAAGGAGGAAATTACAGTTCCTCCTCCTTGTGGATATAGCTTTTAAAGGAAAGCATCCAAGGCAGCAGGCAGTCTGGGATGGTGAGGTATCAAGAGAGGGGAAAGAGAATGAGATTAATCCTGTTTCCATTTGGTGGTGAAAAGTGCTATCAAGTCATAGCTGCCTTAATGAAACCAGCTGTCATTGCCTACACTTCCTTGATGGCCTCCCATCTAAGTACTAACCAGGGTTGACCTCTTGCAGCTTCTGAAAGCAGACAAGATCAGGCTGGCCTGGACCCTCCAGGTTGGGAGTTCTGTTTACCATGTTATAAAAAATGAAAATAGCAAAAAGAAGCTGGGGAAGTGAAACTGAAAAGCTAGTGGCAAAGCAAGGGTTAAGCACTCCCTTCACTTCTCAGTGCCAAATTGCCCATTCTCCAAATTGTTCTTTCCTGCAAGGAATGGCAGTTAATCTCATGGCTGAAAGCATTCAAGTACAACATCCCCTTCTGCCCCAACTCATATCCTAGTCATTTCAAATGGACCAAGTGAATTGTGACTCACTTTTGCTAGATCGTTCCCTGGGAATCAAAGTGGGGGAGGAATACCTTGAGGCATTGTTCCAACTTGTTTTTCTTAGGAGAAAACAGTAACACCACAGGGATCCAGTTTAGCAGCTGGCAGTGGGCAAGAAGACCCACCACTTGTAGGTACAGAAAGGTTTCCTAGAAATTATCCAGGAATTTACCCAGATGAAGGAAGAATACACTGCAATTACAACTGTTGAAATAGTCTCCTACCGGGACTACAGTTATCACACAAAGGCAAACATCCAGTTTATGTAAATGTGCAGGTGTGAAATGGCTATTCTATACATTATGGAGAAACAAACATGACAAAACATCCTTAACCACTGCATGTAAAAAACAAAGTGGATGTCCTCAAAATACAAATGCAATGTCATAAACACACAAATACTAAATTCAGTCCCCAGTAAGTGATGGCATGCAATGATTTGTTTAAAGCATTTAAAGTTTTCTGACATTTATAAAGCCAATATCCACCCAAGCCAGTATCTGACCTACAATATAAAAAGCCAGTAATTTTCTTACTCCAACTACATCTTGCTGGTTGTTTCTGGGGATCCCCCAGAAGCAGCAAAACTGGAGTCTGCAGTGGAAGAGGATAACAGTTAGAAATTGTCACCTGTTCCCTCTTTAGAAAATGCATCTTTAAGTCTTTGGAACATGGTTGAATACATCATTTACAGCTGTTCTTAATGGAAACCCTAGCAGAAACGTTTTCTGACTGAAAAATACTATTCAAGAGACTCAGGAAGTACTATTAATATCCACAGCACCCTATTTTGACACTGGTACATTTAATCACAATGCTCATTTTACATTAATGTTACAGTGGAGTAAATCAAGAACAATATGATCATACTTGCTAGAGGTTGTTATATATGCAAAATTGTATAATTTTTAGAACCCTTTGCACCCAAATCCATAAGCCAACCCAGAAGCTTCCATATATGTATGGAAGTTAGACTGGCTCTCATTGACTATGTTTATATAGGCCAAACCATGTATGTCACTGAATGTCAGTAACGAGAACTCCAAATGCAAAACTAGCTGTGGAGAAGTATGATATAAATGGCCTGCAGCTCTGGGGAAGAAGAATTTTAAATCTCCTAACTGCACAGTTTTCCTGAAGGCTTTAAGCTCAGATATCTGTGTTGTACTGTCTCCCCCCTACTGAGGTTGAAAGCAGATTGGAAGAAGGGCATTTTTATGGTATATAGGGATGGGGGGGGGAGCACCCAGTACTGCCATCCCAATCCCTATTTCCCCCAGTGACATTTTAGGACTAAAAATGTCTGATGTTCCATCCATAAACTCATAAAATTTGGAACTCATTTTTACTTACACCTGTCCTTTTTGGTGTTACTGGTATTTTAAAATTTCAGCGCTACATGCCTCTCCAGAGAACTCCCAGGCAGGCAAGATCTAGTTTTTTAAAAAAAACACATACAAAAATATCTATATTATTTTTAAGCATTGTTAAGGTCTTTCCTAAAAGTATAATTCACTAGTAGCTTCCTAAAACAACAATAGTGCTCAAATAGCCTACTAATAGAAAAACAACAGGCATTCCTGTTACATTAACTTTACAAAGGGCTGTGACAAAACATCAATAACAAAATGTAATAACTAATCATCTAGTGCTCAACAACCCAGACAGCTTGATGAAATGAACCTGTCAATATTATTTTCAAGAAATGCCTGTTCACTGCCTGTGATTTTGTGTCCAAATACTATGCAGCATCAAAAAACCCAGGGATCAAATATTGCTTCAAGAGACATTGATAATAATCACAGAACATGGGTAAACTGAGGGTTAGATAGTTGGCACTATTTAGCTCCCAAAAGAGCTCTATACTCCGCTGCCACCAACCGGCTATTGGTCCCTGGTCCTAAAGAAGTCCACCTGGCCTCAACCAGGGCCAGAGCCTTCTCTGTCGTGGCCCCAACCTGGTGGAATGAGTTCCCAAAAGAGATCAGGGGCCTGACGGAACTAAAGCAATTCCACATGGCATGCAAAAGGGAGCTCCTCCACCAGGCATTTGGCTGAGGCCAGGCACAATCAATCAACAATATCAGCAGAGCCCCTGCCTCCCTCTCCCTCTCCCCCCCCATCCAGAAATCCACCAAGACTCCTGGACCTGTTTGTATTATTATTGTTTAATGTTACATATAATGTTACTCTGTTATTATCTGTAAACCGCTCAGCAGTATAAATAAAAGGCTAATGGGGGTGGGCTGAGTCTGGGATGGGTGGGGCAACAATTGGCCCCTTGGCCCTGGATTGACAAGTGGAGGGCCTAATTGGAAGGTGCGAAGCACCTTCCAATTGGGACCTCTGTCGCTGCGGTTGGGAGGCACACAGCGCCTCCCAGCCTGCCCACACCCCACGGGAGATGTGCCAGGTAGGCGGCTGCTGAGGGGAGGCCCAAAGCCAGGGACTTGGGGGGAGGCGGCTGCCCTGGTGGCCGCCCAGGGGATGCTTCTGCCTGGAGGGGGGCAGGCAGCACCAAGCTAGGGAGGGTGGGGGGAGAGGGGCCAGCAGGGGGCTTGCCCTGGCCCCTTCAAAGCCCGTCCTTATGGACGGGCTTTGAAGCCTAGTCAGTTAATAATATTAATGTTATAGTTAGTTATATGTAATGTTTCCTGCATAGTTTTCAGTTCTATGTAAACCGCCCTGAGAGTTCGGGGAGGGCGGTATATAAATGTGAATATATAAATAAATATCCTGAAATGTTAGATTCTACTGGTGTCACTGGGAAGCAAATAAAGCTGATGACCGCTCAGTAGCTGATCAGCAGGTTGACTAACCTCCCATGTGGCTGGATCACAGCTTGACAGTTGGGTAGTGATACTAGCCTCCAGGTGGTACCTGGGGATCCTTTGGAATTGCAGTTTATCTCTAGACTACTGAGATCAGGGAGGAAATGGCTGCTCTGAAGGGTGGACTCTCTGACATTCTATTCCAGTGAGACCCCCATCTTCCCTAGGCTGCTTCCCCAGGCAACCCTGCCCCTTCATCTTCTGCTGGTAGCCAGGGAGGACCTAGCAGCCTTACAGTCGGGACTACCAGGCTGTAATAAATTGAAAATTCCTGCCTATTCCAAATAGAAGCTGCCTATAGTTGTATATTTGAATTGCTTGCTAAGAATGAGGAACAGCAAAGCCCTGGGAAAAGGGCAGGCAAGATGACAGGACTGCCCATTTTTGTTTTGCATTTGGGTATCGAATGCTTCTGGCAGCTCCAATGTCTTATATAGAAGAGTTGGCAAGAGTGGGCTAGTGTGGTATAGCAGAATACTGGATTGGAATTTGAGAGACTGAGGTTCAAATTCTCTTTCTGCCTTGGAAGCTTGCTGGGAGACTTTGGGCCCGTTACACTCTCTTTCCACCTAATTTCTCTGGATTGTCGTGAGGATACAAGGGACAACGGGGGACAAGTATAAGCCACTATGAGTCCCCAATGGGAAGAAAGGCAGGATATAAATGAAGTAAATAAATAAAGAGTAGTTCAGCAGTGGAATTGGCTGTCTAAGGAAGTGGTGAACTCCCCCTCACTGGCAGTCTTTAAGCAGTGGCTGGGCAGTTACTTATCATGGATGTTTTAGGCTGATCCTGCATTGAGCAGGCGGATGGCCTGTATGGCCCCTTCCAACTCTATGATTCTATGGCTCCCAGCTGCCCTTCCAAGCCTCTGCATCTTATATCACAGCACCAGACTAAGGAATTTTTAAAAACACAATTCCTCTATCCCTCCCTCAATACATGCTTTATTAGATGTGCATTAAAATACCACTTTTTCTTGCTGTCAGGTCTCCTTCATCTGGAATCTGTAGATAACAATATGGTCACATCTTACAGGGTGTTGCCAGCAGTACAACAATGTAGATAACAATGCAGTCTTCAAGCAAAGGTTGGATACATACTTTTCTTGGATGCTTTAGAATGCTTTGGGTTGATCCTGTGTTGAGCAGGGGGTTGGACTAGATGGCCTGTATGGCCTCTTCCAACTCTATGATTCTGTGATTCTGTGATAATGTGAGGTTAGGGTTGTCAGCTTAAGTGGTATAGTGGGAGGTATATCACTTTCTCTTCCTTGTCCCTGCTGCTGCTTGAATGAGATGGGAGAAAAATGCAGGGACTGTGAGATCAATTGATGTCATGATGCTCCATGAAATACCAAAGATTTGATGGTTTTACAATTCATGGAAATGGTATTTCAATGGTATTTCTCTTCCCATGCCCTGCCCCAAAAACCTCCCAGGGGTTGCAGGCAGAGGTCTGGCAACCCTACATGAGGTGCTTTCAACACTGAGAGAATTGTATGAAACGTTAAATACACCAGTTAGTCTGAATACTCTTGGATGGATGAGAGTTTTTTTTGTTTCATCTTGTCATCAAGTTACAGCTGACTTATGGCAATCCCATAAGAGTTTTGAGGCGAGAGACATTCAGAGATTGCTTGCCGTTACCTGCTTTTGTGTAGCAACCTCTTTGGTGGTTTTCCATCCAAATACTGACCAAGGCCAGCCCTGCTTAGCTTCCAAGATCTGATGAGGTCAGGCTAGCTGATGTGATCAGGCTAGATCAGGGCTCTGAAAATCTATATAATGTTCTTATGCACTCCTATGAATATGAGAGGTGATCTAAAAAATAAAAATGGTGCCATTTGGCTTTTTTTTTTTTTTACAAATTCCTTAATTTTAAGACTTTTCACTTAAAAAACTGTGATGATCCTATTCTCCAAACCATAGTAATCACAAATTCCTAATATCAGAACAGAGCTCTTCCTGAAAGATTTTGGATTTAACTATAGTTATATACCATCACAATGTTAATGACAAAAATATCCAGTGACAGAATTATCTGGAAGATTTTTTAAAAGAATGTCTTTTTATTATTAATCATCATTTAAAGTATTTCTTTAAGAGCCTCTTATGGCGCACAGTGGTGCAGCAGCAGAATTGTCTGAAAGCTCTGCTCATGAGGCTGGGAGTTCGATCCCAGCAGCTGGCTCAAGGTTGACTTAGCCTTCCATCCTTCCGAGGTCGGTAAAATGAGTACCCAGCTTGCTGGGGGGTAAACGGTAATGACTGGGGAAGGCACTGGCAAACTACCCTGTACTGAGTCTGCCAAGAAAACGCTAGAGGGTGTCACCCCAAGAGTCAGACATGACCCGGTGCTTGCACAGGGGATACCTTTACCTTTTTAAAGTATTTCTTTACTCAGTGTAATCTTCCTTTTGTTTACAACATACATCCTTGTCATGTTAACTAATTATATTTAGCATAAAGGGCTGGTCTTTAATTAGGAGAGGGAAAAATTCAGTGAAGCATGAACTATAGGTTAATGTAGAACAGGGTGTAAATCATGCATGCTGGACACTCAGCATATTGTATTTATTCCTTAGGCATTGCTTTGGAAAGAATTGGTAATGAAAACAAACCAGTGTATTACTGCGTGTATATTTGTATTTAATTAACAGGAACAATCTAAAAAATCCACTAAATAAATCAGTGAAGCATTGCAGCAAGTTGCAGATCAAATGGTAATAGCTGAGCAGTAATACATATGACAGATCTGTACAAAAATACCAAACAGAAAGATGAATGGCATAATTATAACATGCATCAAACATTTAGCATATTCTTTGCTGGTGAAGAATCTAATACTGCAGCAGTACAAATGATCACCACTCAATTCACAGATCTATTGTTCATTTTAATTTTTTATTCTTTGGCTGCGATTTTTTAAATGATAGGTTTAATTTATAAATCATACTGTTATGTTTTGTTATGTTATGTTATGTTATAAGCCACCTGTAGTCGGTTCCTCATAAGAGACAGTATAAAAATGTTCTAAATAAATAAGTACTTCTATTTAGAAAATATATTCTGCTTCTCCAGACCCACTGCAGGGGGATCAAACAATAAAACAAAACCAAGCATACAAATAAATAATACAACTAAATAATAATAGTAATGTAATAATCCATTCCAATAGCAAAATATACTTGTAAAACTACCATTAGAAGCAAGCCAAGGCATAAAAGTATGTATAACTGACTAATATTATATTAATAAAATTTTCTCAGACCAGCAGCAGAACATAAACAGCCAAAAAAGGGTCAACAAACTGACTGCAGTGAAAACCAAAACATGCATAATAGTCCCTGGACAAGATGGGAATTGGTGATCCTTCAAGTGTCTTAGGTGAAAGTAATTCAGGGCCCTAAACTAGCACTTCGAATTGTGCCCAGAAATGAACATGCCGATCTTTCAGAATAGGAGTGATATGGACCCTGTATTGAACCCTTCTCAATGTGGGCTACTTTATTTCAGAAAAAAATTGAAATTTCTATACAGTTTTCAAAGACAGCTCTATGTAGAAAACATTACAAGGATTTAACCTGGATGTGATAAGAACATGGATCACCAGGGACAGGACATGCTTTTGAGGAATGGCCATAGCTGGCATATAAAGTGTCAGAGTAATTATTGGAGTTGTCAAAGTGAACTCACAAGCAAACAGATATATGGAAACATGTATTTTCATATGATCAGACTAGGTCCCCATTCCTAGTCCATGTGTTGGGGATGGGGTGAGGGAGCAAATAAAATAATGCAATTGGTCCTGTGGGTTCTTTAAAATTATTAAATGAATACGCTTTGTCTTATGAATGCATTAATTTCAGTCAAGTGTATTTGTCTAGAACAGTGGTTCTCAACCTGGGGGTCGGGACCCCTTTGGGGGTCGAACAACGCTTTCACAGGGGTCGCGGCAGGGAGAGCAGCTTGGCCAGGGGGGGCGCTGCCATTGTTGCCACTTCTCCTGCATGTGCCCGCCAGCCACTCTAGCAGTGCCTCCAGCACAGCACAATCTCCCACCAGGCACTCCAGGCAGTGGCACACCTCGGCGGGACAAGAGGCAGAACTGAACTGAGAAACCCCAGAAAAAAAAACACAATTTATATACAATCATGAACAATGGATCTTCATGCCATTGGTCAGTTTCGGTTTAATTTCTGTGAAAGAACACTTGCATAATTTTGTGGTTGGGGATCACCACAACATGTAAAGGTAAAGGTATCCCCTGTGCAAGCACCGGGTCATGTCTGACCCTTGGGGTGATGCCCTCCAGCGTTTTCATGGCAGACTCAATACGGGGTGGTTTGCCAGTGCCTTCCCCAGTCATTACCGTTTACCCCCCAGCAAGCTGGGTACTCATTTTACCGACCTCGGAAGGATGGAAGGCTGAGTCAACCTTGAGCCGGCTGCTGGGATTGAACTCCCAGCCTCATGGACAGAGATTCAGACTGCATTTCTGCTGCCTTACCACCCTGCACCACAAGGAACTGTATTAAAGGGTCACGGCATTAGGAAGGTTGAGAACCACTAGTCTAGAAGCAAGTTATGCTTTGTGGTCAACATTTTTTTTTTGCTCACTGTTGGCTAGGGATTTCAAAGTCACATTTAATTTGTTTGCTGCTTTCATTAAAACCAGAAATCTGTTTTTGTGTTCATTTTAAAGAGTGCATACTCCTATTACAAGACACAAGAGGAAAAATTCCTCAAGCAGGAAAGGGGGGGGGGAAGAGATTTGTTTTGATTAATACTTGTCTCAGGAGAAGGCATCTTGCTGTGATGGATAAAAGAAAATCACTAACTTTTTATAGAGCATCATAGAGCAAGAAATCACGAGGTCCAAGAATGAAAACCTGACTGTATACAGATACTGTGTGCCACAGGAACATATAAGAAGCGATGAACAAGTCTAAGAAAGAAAAGAGGCCTTTTTGGGTAACTGCTTAGAGTAAGGTGACCAGAAATCTCTGGTCACAAGGTAGGATGCTCCAGAGATTTACATGTGATTGAATTCCAGCAGCAGTCTATAATATCCTTTCCCTCACTCCAAACACTATGAAATATTCTGCAAATCATTCCCTTATCCACAAAAATGCTTTATGAGGAAGCAGTTTAGGATCTTTTGGGGCAAGTGCAGTATTGGGCCCTTTTTTCTTGTTGAAACAGTAGTGGTGGTGGTGGTGGGGAGATTCATATATCACACCTCGTCTCCTTCAAGTGGAAAGTTGAACTTAGAATGAACAGAAGTGATAATGGAGAAGGAAGGAAAAGTCTGCCAGAGGCACTGGTAGAGAAATATATTTGGTAGTTGTTTTGTTGTTGTTGTTGTTGTTATGTGCGAAGTCATGTCCGACCCATCGCGACCCCATGGACAATGATCCTCCAGGCCTTCCTGTCCTCTACCATTCCCTGGAGTCCTTTTAAGTTTGCACCTACTGCTTCAGTGACTCCATCCAGCCACCTCATTCTCTGTCGCCCCCTTCTTCTTTTGCCCTCGATCGCTCCCAGCATTAGGCTCTTCTCCAGGGAGTCCTTCCTTCTCATGAGGTGGCCAAAGTATTTGAGTTTCATCTTCAAGATCTGGCCTTCTAAAGAGCATTCAGGGTTGATCTCCTCTAGGACTGACCGGTTTGTTCGCCTTGCAGTCCAAGGGACTCGCAAGAGTCTTCTCCAGCACCAGAGTTCAAAAGCCTCAATTCTTTGACGCTCGGCCTTCCTTATGGTCCAACTTTCGCAGCCATACATTGCAACTGGGAATACCATAGCCTTGACTAAACGCACTTTTGTTGGCAGGGTGATGTCTCTGCTTTTTAGGATGCTGTCTAGATTTGCCATAGCTTTCCTCCCCAGGAGCAAGCGTCTTTTAATTTCTTTGCTGCAGTCCCCATCTGCAGTGATCTTGGAGCCCAGGAAAATAAAATCTGTCACTATCTCCATTTCTTCCCCATCTATTTGCCAGGAATTGAGAGGGCCGGATGCCATGATCTTTGTTTTCTTGATGTTGAGTTTCAAGCCAACTTTGGCACTCTCCTCCTTCGGTAGTTGTTTACTTATAGCTTTATGTATCTATGATGGACAAAAGCCTCCAGCAGCTAAATTCCTCTGATGATGGCAGCAACTAAAGACCTTCCAATGGCAGTCTCATTGTTACCCATCCTGCCCAGTATGCCAGCACAGGCTCCACTTTCAGAGAAAATTTTTCCTACTTGGAGCTACATTCTTAAACATGCTGCTCCTGGGCTTAGGTATTTCTAAAAATTAACACTCAAGGCAACCAAGTGCCATTAAAGAAAGGAACTGAGAATTATATGATCTTTACCTGTGCACCTGCTTTCACACAGAGTTGCCAAGAAATCTCCAGAATGGGACCCCTGGGGAGTATAATGCTGTAGAGTCCACCCTCCAAGGCAGCAATTTTCTCCAGAGAAACTTATCTGAGTAGTCTGGAGAGCAGTCGTCATTCTGGGACACCTCTCTAGGCCCCACCGGGAGGCTTTCAACCTAGAGGTCTCATACTAATCCAGTCCTGCTAACCCCCATCCTCCTTTCAAACTGTTCTTACCCTTTGAAGTTTCTCCTAAGGTTCAGCTGCAATCTGCTCTCTTGTAATTTAAACCCTGTAATTGTCTTGTTCTCTGGAGAGCAATACAACTACTTAATTTGAATGTTGGATAATTGTATATAGGTATGCTCATTAGAGTTGCCATGTCCCTCCTGGCCACCAGCAGGGGATGGGGGATATGGCTGTCAGTTCCAAGTTGAGATTTCACTGGAGATTTGGTGCTGGAGTTTGAGGGAAGACAGGGACCTCAGTGGAGTACACTGCCATATAGAGGCTGCCCTTCAAAGCATCCATGTTGTTCAATGGAACTGATCTCTGTAGTCTGGAGATGAGCTGGAATGCTAGAAGATCCCCATGTCCCTCCTGGAGGTTGGAGACTCTAATATAGTAACCTTGCTAGGTTGAGGAGCATGAGTCCTGGTCATATTTAAACGGAAAGAAGAAGAGAAAAAACAGAATAGATCGAAAAAAAAGAATAGATCGAAGAGGAGGAGGAGTGGCACTGTATGTGAGGAAAGAGCTTACCTGTCAGGAAATGCTAGTGAAGGAGAGCATATCTACAGTGGAAAGCATCTGGGTGAAAATAAGCGAGGGGAAAACAAACAGTGTGGTGGTTGGTGTCTGCTACCGACCTCCTGACCAAGGAGAGGACGTGGATGCTGCACTTTGTGAGCAGCTTGAGAAAATATCCAAGCGGCAGGACCTTGTCATCATGGGTGACTTCAATTTCCCAGATGTGTGCTGGGAAACAAACTCTGCGAAGCGTCCTCAGTCATGCAACTTTCTGACCTGCCTGGCTGACAATTTCATTTATCAAATAGTAGATGAACCCACAAGAGGTTCAGCCATACTGGACTTAATACTGACCAACAGGCAAGAGTTGGTGGATGAGGTGAAGGAGGTGGGGACCCTAGAGGGAAGTGACCATGTCCTCATAGAATTTTTTTTGAGATGGGGAACCAAGGAAGCTTGTAGCCAGATGCGGATGTTGGATTTTCGTAGGGCAAACTTTAATAAACTCAGATATATGATGAGTGTAATACCATGGACGAGAATGCTGGAAGGGAAGGGAGCATGTGAAGGGTGGGCACTACTCAAACAAGAGCTATTGCATGCTCAATCAATGACTATCCCAGAAAGACGAAAACAATGCAGGAGCTCTAAGAAGCCTATTTGGATGAACAGAGAACTTCAAGAGGAACTAAGAAAGAAAAGGAAAATGTTCAGGAAATGGAGGGAAGGACAGAGCTCTAAAGAAGAGTACCTACAGGTTACTAGGCACTGTAGATCAATCATCAGAAAGGCCAAAGTGGAGAGTGAGCTAAGATTGGCCAGGGAAGCCCATTGTAACAAGAAAAGATTTTTCAGTTATGTGAGGAGCTAATGTAAAGTAAAGGAGGCAATAGGCCCACTGTTGGGTGCGGATGGACAAACTCTAACGGAAGATGCAGAGAAAGCAGAAAGGCTTAGTGCCTATTTTACATCTGTTTTTCCCACAGGTCAAAGTATTTAGGCACATCTAGAGATGGCCGTAGCCAAAGGATAGTGTCTGGGTGGCAGGTTAACATGGATAGAGAGGTTGTCGAGAGGCATTTAGCTGCACTGGATGAGTTCAAATCCCCTGGTCCGGATGAAATGCACCCGAGAGTACTCAAAGAACTTTCCAGAGAACTTGCACAGCCCTTGTCCATCATCTTCGGAACCTCTTTAAGGACTGGAGATGTCCCGGAGGACTGGAAGAGAGCAAACGTTATTCCGATCTTCAAAAAAGGGAGGAAGGATGACCCGGGAAACTACAGACCAGTGAGTCTGACCTCTGTTGTGGGGAAGATAATGGAGCAGATATTAAAGGGAGCGATCTGCAAACATCTGGTGGACAATTTGGTGATCCAAGGAAGTCAGCATGGATTTGTCTCCAACAGGTCCTGCCAGACCAACCTAGTTTCCTTTTTTGACCAAGTAACAGGTTTGCTGGATCGGGGAAATTCAGTTGATGTTATTTACTTGGATTTTAGTAAAGCTTTTGACAAGGTTCCCCATGATGTTCTGATGGATAAGTTGAAGGACTGCAATCTTGATTTTCAGATAGTTAAGTGGATAGGGAATTGGTTAGAGAACCGCACTCAAAGAGTTGTTGTCAATGTTGTTTCATCAGACTGGAGAGAGGTGAGTAGCGGGGTATCTCAGGGCTCGGTGCTCAGCCCAGTACTTTTTAACATATTTATTAATGATCTAGATGAGGGGGTGGAGGGACTACTCATCAAGTTTGCAAATGACACCAAATTGGGAGGACTGGCAAATACTCCGGAAGATTGAGACAGAGTTCAGCGAGATCTGAACACAATGGAAAAATGGGCAAATGAGAACAAGATGCAATTTAATAAAGATAAGTGTAAAGTTCTGCATCTGGGTCAGAAAAATGAAAAGCATGCCTACTGGATGGGGGATACGTTCTAGGTAACACTGTGTGTGAATGAGACCTTGGGGTACTTGTGGATTGTAAACTAAACATGAGCAGGCAGTGTGATGCAGCGGTAAAAAAGGCAAATGCCATTTTGGGCTGTATCAACAGAGGCATCACATCAAAATCACAAGATGTCATAGTCCCATTGTATACGGCACTGGTCAGACCACACCTGGAGTAATGTGTGCAATTCTGGAGGCTTCACTTCAAGAAGGACGTAGATAAAATTGAAAGGGTACAGAGGAGAGCGACGAAGATGATCTGGGGCCAAGGGACCAAGCCCTATGAAGATAGGTTGAGGGACTTGGGAATGTTCAGCCTGGAGAAAAGGAGGTTGAGAGGGGACATGATAGCCCTCTTTAAGTATTTGAAAGGTTGTCACGTGGAGGAGGGCAGGATGCTATTTCTGTTGGCTGCAGAGGAGAGGACACGCAGTAATGGGTTTAAACTTCAAGTACAACGATATAGGCTAGATATCAGGAAAAAAAATTTCACAGTCAGAGTAGTTCAGCAGTGGAATAGGCTGCCTAAGGAGGTGGTGAGCTCCCCCTCACTGGCATTCTTCAAGCAAAGGTTGGATACACACTTTTCTTGGATGGTTTACGATGCTTTGGGCTAATCCTGCGTTGAGCAGGGGGTTGGACTAGATGGCCTGTATGGCCCCTTCCAACTCTATGAATCTATGATTCTATGAGTGAGGGGATAATTTTTAGAAGCTTGTGTTTTTGTTGCAAGTCACTGTTTTATTCCCAAAGAGCCTGAGCTGCAGGAACTGTAGGCAGGAGCTATGAAGAAAGCAAGCCTAATTGGATTATCATCAAAGTTTGTGCAGCTGATCTGAATTCTTCCGATATGGGTCCTCCTTCCCATCCTTTCTTTGCTCAAACCACTTCCCTGGAAACAGGTGGCTCACATACCATTTCTTTGAACCCAATTCTTAGGTTCTGTTTGCTGAAATCACTTAATGGGGAGGAGTGGAGGCTTTTATCTTCACCATGGAAGCTTGGATTAAATGAACTGTGACTGGGCCAGATTCTGCAAAAAAATTTCATTCTCAAGGCTACAGGACTACAGGATCTGCCAAACCAGATTCTGGCAGAGGACAGTACTTGTAAAACTCAGGACATAAGCAAAGAACTGCTTTCCTTATGAACAGTAAGGCCAGGGATGCCAGTACCCAGGTGGAACCTGAGAATCCTCTGGAATTATAGCTCATCTCCTGATGACAAAGATCAGTTCCCCTGGAGAAAATGTCTTCTTTGAAGGGTGGACTCCATAGCTTTATACTCCACTGAGGTCCTGCCCCAAATCCCACCCAATCTCAGATCCACCCAGGTATTCCCCAATTCACAGCTGGCAACCCTACCCATAACTCATCTTCAGAGCCTGGACCTTGGGTTTGGGAAGGGAAAGGAGTTTTGCGAGTGGAGACTACTATATCCAGTGATGCAAATCGTATTTTCCCCTGTTACAATAAATACAGTTGTTTTTCTTAAGCCAAGATGTGCCACTAGAAAGAGGGGAGGAGGTTTTTGTCAACCTTTCAAGTATTTGCAAAGTATAATCATTCCCCAAATCTTCTCCAACAGATATAAACCAGGTTCCTTCAGCCTTTTTCAGGCTTGCTATCCAGACTCCTAACTATTTTCACTGCACTTTTCTGGATCTGTTGGCATTCACTCATGAATATTCAGGCACAGGAATCACTTGGTAGAGTAAAACTCCTTTTTAAAAAGAAAAAGACCCACCAGAATTAACCATGAAGATAATTTAAATTCTGAAGGTCTTTTTAGCTGTTTTAACTTGAAGAATTAATCAGCATTTCCTCTAGAATAGCTGCCATCTGTAAGAACTACAAAAGGTCCTTTCAGATCAGAAGCTTCGACACTCCACTGAGTGCCCCCCCCCCAATGCTAATATTTAACTGGAGCTTTTAGGTCACATTGAACTTGAGAAAGATTATAATATGCAGGCACTTGTGTCATTAACCATTCCCATATTCACATGAGACTAATAAATCTTCCCAATCCTTTCTGGGCAAGTCAAATGATTACCACGTCAAAGCTGCTGGGACATGTGCTTTGGGAAGAAGTCCAGGCAAGAAATGCCCAAACTAGATTATTGTGCCAAGAATTTTTTTTAAAAAAAGAAAAAGACCTGCATACTTAATGTAGATAAAACTTGCCACTTTCTGATTAGAAGCATCAGAGAAGCTTACCAAAAACTTTAAATATACTATTTTATGTGCAAAAACCCCACGATGCACTGCTGAGACACTAAGAGGCAAGTAGCACACACACACACACAAAAAAACCCCAAACAGTCTCATTTAGTTTTAGTTTAATTAAAAGGAAGTATCAATTCCAAGTCTAGTTTTTGAGACCTGCAGTCTTTGTCAGGCCACACTAACCCCTGTGGCTATAAAGCCTATGCAGGACTGGTATAAGGGCAACATTTGCCTACAGAAGGTTTGGCTGGTCATTCTATTTCATGCAAATCTCCCCCAAACCCTTAATTTGTGGCCAGGCCATTTCTGCATAGTAAGCCTCTGTTAAAGGGATGGGACTGTTTTCTCCCTGACCAGCTGGCAACCTTAGTCTGTAGCTCAAGGAGAAGAACTGCCAGTTCTGAATCTTCTCTCATGGAGATGTAACTCCAAAGCTGCAATGCCTTAGTTTCATTTGGGTTGCCAGCTAGACCTGGCACATCATCCATGCCTGGACCCCAGGAATATTGCAGGGTTATTTTGTCACCACTGGCCCCATCACAATCTTATCTAACTCTCAGACTCATTCTGTTCAAAGGAAGAAGCAGGGGAATGGGATTGCCCCCCCCCCCGCCTTCCATTCTGCAATTGCAACTTTATAGCACAATTCTAAACAGAATGGACTTTTAGTCTACCTCAGTGGTCTCCAACCTTTTTATCACCGGGGACCACTCAAAGCCAGGGATCACTCACCGGGGACCACTCAATGCCTTTTACTGAGGCCTGGTGGGGGGGGGGTAGTTTACTCCTCTACTCTCAACCACTACTCTTAACGTTCTCTGATCGCTATGGTAATGTTTAAACATCCCTTCAAAATAAGATACAGACACGCCACAACAATGAACATAAGGAACATTTTATTTTCATGGAAATTTTAACTCATGACAATGACAAATCAATGGGAACCCTGAGCTTGTTTCTCTGCAATGAGATAGTCCCATCTGGGAGTGATGGGAGACAATGACACCCGAAGTGTGTTGTAAAGGGCTAGGGGGGGGGATGAAGTAAAGGGCTGGGGGGGGAGAAGGCGTCCTTAGCGGCCCACCTCCAGTTAGTCGAAGGACCACATGTGGTCCGCGGCCCACAGGTTGGGGATCACTAGTCTACCTGGTCAGCACAGTCATGTCAGTTGCACATCCAGAATACAGCATGAGCTGAGCATAGTGTAGGAATATAGCTGTGGCAGCTAGTTGTAACAAAGAGTTATTTAACTGTTTATTTTGATGCACGTTCAAATTGAAGCTACAAGCCAACAACATTGGCTATCGTTAGAGTGAATCTGATTTGCTGAACAGGCATTCAGGTTTGATTATAAATATTGGTGACAAAGTAGATCTAAGGCTGGGATTTCCATGAAACGGAATGTTTCATTCTTCCTGTGTGTAATTAGACACACATCTGACAGGAAATTCTACACTGTTTGCTCCAGCGAATAAAATTTAGTTTTTACTAGAACCGGATGAATGTGGAGTAGAAGGAAGAACTCAAGAGCATATTCAAGGCAACTGATCCTCTCCTTACAGTCTCCTTACAGTCTAGCATGCCTTAGTCAATCTCGTTTCACTTTTCTATTGTGTCTTAAGTGCATATGGTGATATTGCTCTTGTGTCCCATTTCTTAACCGTAACTGGAGGATCACATCACATTCTTTCTATAGGCACAGATGAGGGCCACTTTGAGCTCAACATTGTTTTCAATGATTAATTTCTTCCAGACAGAGCAAATCGCCAGGGCTCGGCTTACAAAGCTGCCTGGTGCATGAAACCAATCAAAGGATAAGGCCTATCTCCATGTACACTCTGCAGGGATCAGCATAAATTAGAGCTTGCTCATGATCCTCCCTCTTGCAAGGGAGGATTTTCTCCTAAAATAATTAGGCTTTTTTTATTTCCAAAAAATCCCCCACCCCTCATTACTTGAACAGAGATGGTTGAACAGCAATTAATCTCTCTAGAATTGTCTTTAACCTGAATGGTCTTACTGTTGTCTTAGTTTTATATGGTTCATTCATCACCATGAAATTGGAACTGTTCCCTCTATTTCAATCAACTTCCCCTTATTTTAGCATCTGAACATATTTAAAAATGTTAAATTGCTCTGAAGTATTTCCCATTCTGGGAATACAGATGCTTTATTTATCCTTGTAATATTTACATTTTCAAATGCAGTGAGTGACTGTTCCTTTTCGTTCTATCAGATGTCTCTTATTTTATCTCTTCTGGAGTTCTCCTCTGATCATCCCTCAATTAGCAGTCCCAGAAATAGATCCCCCCTGGCTTTGAAGCCTTGAAATTAGATGGCTAATCACAGCTGCCAGCTCAGCCAATGTTCTTGGTCCCGAGGCTTTGATGGTCATGCTTAGATCTCTAGCAGTGCCATCCTGAGCAGAGCTGCACCCTTGTAAGGCCACTGACTTCAGTGGGGTGCAACTCTGCTTAGGACTGCATTGTTAATATTTTTCAGTTGCTTTTATTTTCTTTTTTGGCCTGAATTTTAGCATTGGTGAACAATTTATCTGCTAAGGGTAAGAACCCACAAAGTATAGGTTGTGTAAGACCATTTATGCACTGGGCACTTCACTGCCCCAGCTCTCAAGCAGGAGCACAAATCGGGAGCAGATGAGGTGCACTGGGCCAAACGTTCCCCCGAGTGGGTGCAGGAAGAGGTGGGGCAACCTGCCACGACTAAAACTCCAGCCTGCAGTCCAGCATGAAACCTCCAGTGCATAAACGGTCTAAGAGCTGACACAAGAGCCTCTTGTGGCGCAGGGTGGTAAGGTAGCCGACATGCTGTTTGAAGCTCTGCCCATGAGGCTGGGAGTTCAATCCCAGCAGCCGGCTCAAGGTTGACTCAGCATTCCATCCTTCCGAGGTCGGTAAAATGAGTACCCAGCTTGCTGGGGGGTAAACAGTAATGACTGGGGAAGGCACTGGGAAACCACCCCGTATTGAGTCTGCCATGAAAATGCTAGAGGGCGTCACCCCAAGGGTCAGACATGACCCAGTGCTTGCACAGGGGATACCTTTACCTTTACCTTTAAGAGCTGACAAACAACAATGACATTTGGGATCCACACTCCTGTGCTCTGGTTATGCAGTGTAGTGTGCTTCCTTGAAAAGGATTCATGTTGTTTCCCACAGCACATCAGGAGTATCTTAAGGGGAAAGACATTTGCTTTCTCCAGAATCTGTCACATCTGATGTGCTAGAAGTACTTCAGCTGAGCAAGAAGCATTTCTGGAAAAGGCAGGTATCTTTCCCCATAGTTTACCCTCAAGTGCTGTTGGGAAATATATGCCTGCCTTCCTCAATGATATTTTTTGCACATCTGGAGTCAACAGCAGGAAACTATCCGCACAGACTGCATACTCTGTATGGCTGCTATTGAATAGTGGGTTCAATAAGGCATGAGATTGCTCATGTGCCAAAACATCTGTTCTTTATTGATTGCACATAACTGAACTAACTTGACAGCCCACCACCCAAATTTATATACAGTTCAGAGGTTCCCGCCAAAGCTTGTGACTGGCCCTTAGTAAAGCCCTCAGATTGGATTAATACAACAGCCAATAGCAGGCTGAATCCTGCAGGCTAGCCAATGGTAATGCATTCCTGATGCTATCACAAGAATCCAAGCTCCTGATTTCTGTTGGCCTACATACACACCAGCTGCAGAGTCAGCAAACCACTTTCAGCTTCACACGAAGCCGCCTTATACTAGATCAGACCATTATTCCATCAAGGTCAGTATTGTTTATTTATGAATTCATTTATTCACCTTTTCTTCAATGGGGACCCAAAGCAGCTTACATCATTCTCCTCTTGTCCATTCTTATCCTCACAACAACTCTGTGAGGTAAGGTGGCTTGAAAGCAAGTGACTGGACCAAGTGAGCTTTCATGACAACTTGCGGGTTTGAATTTGGGTCTCTCAGATCCTAACCTGACATGGTAACCATTAAATACATCACAATATACCAGTCTTCTCAGACTGGCAGGACTTTCCAGGGCCTAAGGTAGATTAAGCCTGGGATTTTCTGCATGAAATACCCACTCTGCCATGAAAGCTTGCTGGGTGACCTTGAGACAGTTACATGTTTTCAGCCTAACCTACCTCACAGGGTTGTTGTAAAGATAAAGTAGAAGAGAATGATAGAAACCCTACTGTTTGGTCCCTACTGTTTCAAAATCATTGTGTTTTGACTTGATCAATTTTGGGGGGCACAAAATTTGGCCCACTGGTTCAACAAAAAATTCAAAGGAAATTCTTTAGTGTCTACAGCTGCTCTCCTTTCTCCTCATTTTGACATGAAATAACATGAACAACTTTTAAAATTGTATATAATGTTCCTGTCGAGGCAGCAGATGTATGGCTGCATTCCCCACCTCCCTCTCTATTAAGCATAACTCTGGGCTCGTGCCCCAGGATCTGGCCTTTACAGTGTTCCTGTCAGCATTTAGTACATATATTACTCCAGAAGGAAAACCCTATTGATCTTCGCTCTTCAGATCACTTGCCCACAAGCTAGTTCAGCACTCTCCTGGAATGGCCTGTTCTCCAGGCTTCCATGGAAGCAAACTTTCCCTGTCTACCTTTATCTGTTTTTGTACCCCACCCCTTTTGGGGGCATAATGGATATGAAATAATGACATTTTAACAACTATACCAATATTGATGACTCAGGTCAAACATCTGCCCTTTTTGGTGAAGGGAGTTGTAGCTTGGCATGCATGACTTATATGTAATGTACTTGTGAAAATATATACTCAGTACATAAACAACACATTATATGAGAGATCTGCAATCAGAATGCACAACACTTGAACACCATAAGGAATTACAGTCCAACCCTCATTTGAACAGAGGTCATGGTACTGGTGGATGAAGAATAGTCAACACCTCCTCCCCAGCACCAGCAATTTCCTTAAGAAAAATCCACCTACTCAAGTTACTGTCTCCCATGGCACAGCAAATGCAGGCAAAATGCTGATCTCATACATAACATGTAGTTCACAGTGAGAGTCACATATGGTCAAAAACATGGAGGCAAGTAGAAATCTCCTCTAAGTGGCTGTTGGACTGATAATCAGTCAGTTCAATTTATGCGCATATGTATTGTATATATACTCACTGTGTTTTTGACAATGCTTGGTATGGGCGAGAATCCCACCAATGATTTTACTCTTCTTGCAAGCATTTCCTTAATGATGACTTTTCTTACAACCATAGAACATTCTCACAATGATCTGATCTGAAAATGCTGAGGTTGCTGAAGAAGAGCCTTCTGGCATACTGCCTCCTCAAGGGTAAAGAAAATCTATACCTTTACAAAGTAAAGGTTCATTTTAACAGGGGGTTGCAATAAATACACTCCTAGCTAAGTTCACCCTCAAGGATTCTTTTTACACTTGTCAGAAATGTCGAGCTAATATGCCTGTAGATACTTCAGGAAATGCACAGGACTTTTACTGAATATTAACAGCTATATTTTCATATCTATACTCCTACAATTGCTTCTGAACCAAGCACAATACCCTGGTAGCTATCGATCTACTGTTTCTCCAACTTTTTAATATATTTTTAGCCCCTGAAGAATTCTCTGCTACATTCTGCAGATACTAGTTCATCTTTATTATATTTATTATATTTATTATATCTTGCCAGACTCAGTGTTTTTTTAGTTCAATCATAAATTCATGTATAAAGAAAAATGTTCAGATTGGTTATTTGGTCTCTTAAAGTCCCTAATCCACCCCCCCTTAAAGATTATCACCTGATTCTTAGGCTGCAGCCTTATGCATGCATACTTAGAAGCAACTCTCCTTGAGTTTCTGGATAAAATTTTAGAGAGACCATTCATTTATTTATAACAGGAATAAATTATAGCTACCGAAGCACTGTAAAAGATTTGTTTGACCTCCCCCACAACTGTTAATACAGTAAAGGAACTGGAAGCCCCTTTGCTGCCTTCTGGGATAAACTTTGAGATTTTCAGAGAGCTCACAAAAACTGAGGTGAGCAAGATGCTAGCCTTGGTGAGGCTGACCACTTGCCCCCTGTATTCCTGCCCCTTCTGGCTCATTAAAATGTGTGACAAGAGAAATGGGAAACCTCTCCATGAGATAATAAAGTTGTCTGTGATCTCAGGGACATTCCTGCGGAGTCTAAATGAGGCAGTGGTCTAGCCTCTACTGATGAAACCATCGCTTATAGAATCATAGAATCATAGAGTTGGAAGGGGCCATACAGGCCATCTAGTCCAACCCCCTGCTCAACACAGGATCAGCCCAAAGCATCCTAAAGCATCGCTTGACCCATGGGATCCCACCAGCTACCACCCTGTCTTGCACCTAGCATTTATGGGGAAGGTGATTGAATGGGCAGCTGAAGTCCAACTTTCTACTATTCTCCAGGATGCATTTTGAACTTTCAAGGGAGAAAAAGTTGAATGTATTAATTTGCACTAGTGGGACAAAGTTTTTTAAACCAATCCCAGGATTATTGTGACTTCATGAGCACTTTATAATGTATGGGATTATGCTTTTGCATCTTATTAGGAATTGAAAATATTATTTATTATTGTATTTAACATAATCGTTAACTGAAAGGGCTAGAGAGAACCCCTTATAGACGGGATCTCGCCCCTAGAGTGTAGCTCCTGCCTCGCCAGCTGCTAGTTAGATTAGGGTGGACGGGAGGGGAGGGCCGGGTGGGAATAGTACTAGGGAAGGGCGGGCTAGGGTGGGTTAGTGCAGCTAAGCGGGGGGGAAGAATTATGCAGGAGGTTAGTGGTTTGTTCTTTCTGGAGTGCGCAAACATGGAGAGAGAGGTCCAAATAAGGGGGGGGGGGCTTGCACTGGGGTCGGGATTCCAATGATCACTGGCCAGGGGCGCTATGGCTGGGGGAGGAGGTTGGACAAGAGAAGGGGTGGGAGCACTGGTGTCCCATACAGGTCCCAGCCATGGAGACACGGCCAACACCCTGGGTGTGCTCGATCCCCTTCTAACCTCTGTCCCATCCCCAGGAATGTGAGGGTGGAGGCTAGGGTAAAGGGTCCAACATTGGTCTTGTGCAACGCAAGGTCGATTAAGAACAAGGCCTCGACTCTGCAACACTTCATCGCGGAGTCGAAGGCGGACCTTGCTTGCGTGACCGAGACCTGGGTGAGGGAAGGCGAGTCAGCGGCCCTGAAAGAACTACCCCCACCAGGATACTCAGTCTTTCACCAATCTCGGACCCACTGGCAGTCCCGCCTGACAGCTGCTATAGATGAGATCGCCCCTAAATGTCGCCAGCTGGATAAGGGCGGGTCGGCAGTGCTGGTTCTTCTGGACCTGTCGGCTGCTTTCGACATTGTGGACCACGAGCTGTTGGTCCACTGCCTTGCCGGCATGGGGAAATGGGGCACAGCGTTACGCTGGATTGCTCCTTTCTCCAGGACCGGACCCAGAGGGTTGCAGTGGGGGATGAGTTCTCGCGTTCCTATAGACTCCCTTGTGGGGTCCCTCAGGGTGTGGTCATCTCCCCCACATTATTCAACATCTTTATGCGCCCTCTGGCCCAGCTGGTACAGAGTTTTGGACTGGGTTGCCACCAGTACGCTGATGACACCCAGCTCTATCTCCTCATGGACGGCCGCCCGGACTCCCCCCCGGAACCATTCGCCAGATGTTTGGAAGCAATGACAGAATGGTTCGAGCAGAGTCACCTGTAACTCAACCCCTCCAAGGTCCTGTGGCTGGGACGTAGGGGGTAGGACCAGGAAGCGTGCTTACCCACCATGGCAGGGACGCAACTCACCATCACGTCCCAGGCCAGGAACCTGGGTGTGACCATTGACGCCTCCCTGACTTTGGAGACGCAGGTCAAAAAAGTAGTGGGCCAGGCGTTTTCCCACCTTTGCCAGGCCCGACTACTAGTGCCCTACCTGTCCCCTGAACACTTAGCCACAGTGATCCATGCAACGGTCACCTCCAGAATAGATTTCTGTAACTCGCTCTACGCGGGCCTACCCTTGTCCTTGATCTGGAAACTTCAGCTAGTGCAAAACGCAGCTGCTAGGGTCCTCACTGGCACATCTTGGAGGGCCCACATCCAGCCAGTGCTGAGGCAGCTGCACTGGTTGCCAATTGCTGCCCGGATCTGGTTCGAGGTTCTGGTTCTAACCTTCAAGGCTTTATGTGAGTTGGGACCCACATACCTGAGGGACCACCTATTGCCCTATGCCCTTCGCAGGGCCTTGCGCTCTGCGGGAGAAAATCTGTTGGTCGTTCCCGGCCCTAGGGAAGCACACCTGGCCTCGACCAGGGCCAGGGCCTTTTCGGTCTTGGCCCCGACCTGGTAGAATGAGCTCCCGGGGGAGCTGCAGGCCCTGCAGGATCTTTCAATGTTCCGCAGGGCCTGCAAGACGGAGCTCTTCCGCCAGGTTTATGGTTGAGGCCGGGGCTGATAATAGATCTATGCCCTCCCCGGGGACTCGGGTTCTGGACCCGAAGCAAAACATCATCAGGACCTCCTCTCCACCCGCTAGTAGTGGGAGGAAGGGGGGGGAGTTGAGCTGCCGTTCTTGCCATGCCGGTAATATTGGCAATGTTATTATTGTTTTTATGGGGTTTTAATGGGGATTTGTGATATTGTTACCCGCCACGAGCCGCAAGGGAGTGGCGGGATATAAATCTAAAAATAATAATAATAATAATTGAGGAATCATATGTATCCATTTTAATGTATGTGTTGTAAGTAGTGCCTGCTGCTGGATCAGACCAATGATCTGTCTAGCACACTTTTTCACACAGTGGACAATCAGTTGACCTGGAAGGCCAAACCAACAGGGCACAGAGAAACATTGGTATGTAGAGCTTTGCTGCCTCTGTATATGGAAGGTCTCTATAGCTAGTATCCCTTGACAGATCTCTCTTCCATGAATCTAAGCCCCTGTTAAACCTCTCTGTGCTTGTGGCTATTACTATACTGACACTGGCAGTGAATTCCACAGTAAATACTTGTTGGATAAAGAAATATTTCCCTAGTCTGTCCCATTTTACAAATGGCAAACTGAAATCCAGGGATGAACAATTCAATTCCAAAAAATCCGTTGACATTATTCATGTAAAGCCCTATTAATAAAGCTTTGGAGCTGTAATGTGCTTATATATATATATCCATTCCATTTTATCTGCACACCAAATAACAGTCAATCATTACACATATCAGGTTTAAAAAAAAGAAAATTTCAACTTGCCCATGGCAACTCAGTGAGCCAATACCTGGGCAGGATTTGAATAGGTCTAAGTGAACCACTCATTCTGAAGTGAATGAGATCCAGCTTTGGTTGCCTGGAACTAACCAGGTTCAGTTAGGTAGTATGTCTGTGATACTGCACAGAACTGAACTTGGACTTGAGAGTGCTTCACCCCTCTCAGATTCACCACTTCTACTGATGGTTGTCTAAATTGGTGGAAGACATTTTGTACAACTAAAATGAAAGGTCCAAAATGCACTCAGAGCTGGATCCTACTAACTTTTGTTTGGGCAAAGGGAGAAGTGACTTTTGCCCACCACAAAGCTATGCTGGGAATTGTAGGCTACATATTGCCCCCCCACCCCCAAACACAAACACACAGAAAGAAAACTTCAGTTGAATTAAATGCTTTTCATTCTTGTGCCAATAGAATATCTGATATATTCATTTTTTATTAGTTGCTGCTCAGTGAACTAATTTTGATCTCATTTGGTCAGATGAAAATAATAAAAGAAGCAAGCTCTTTAAACTGGTGAAGAATTCAGGAAGCTTTGAATCATTTGCCAGAAATTTATTTAAAATGTTTCTGTATTGCCTCTCCAGGATTTTGTCTAATGTGGCTTCTGAAATGTCAGAAAAGTATACCACATAAAAGCCAGAAAAGCATGGAAAAAAATAACTAGGGATCAAATTACTTACTCTAGTAATACAAGCATCAAAACCACATTGCCATATGGCAGGAGTCCCCGACCTTTCTGACCCTGTGGGCACATTTGGAATAGTAACATGGCATGGAGGGCACAGCAACAGAACATCTGCTGCAAAATGCCTGCCATAGGAGGCAGAACCAGTTATAAAATGAGTGCCACCACCTAATTTCAGGAACGCAGTGCAGATCCTAGTGTTGTGGTGGCAGCTGCTAACAAAGCATCATTAAAACAAAAACATCATGCTAACAAAGCATCATTAAAAAAAAAAACTTTTAAAATACTCAGCACAGTCAATCAACACTCCAATAGTCAACCAGAAGCCTTGGTGGGCAAAAACCCTACCTGGCCCCACCCACTTCCTAAAACCACTTGGCAGGCACTTCCTAAAACCACCAGCAGGCACCAGGGCACTCATGGGCTCCATGCTGGGGACCCCTGTCATACAATTTCACTTAGCTGTGCGCTTTCAAGTGTTTGCTTGACTGATGGTTGTCCATTTCCCAGTTCCAGCCAATATTATCAAAGCCCTCATGCTGGTGGTGTAATTTACATGGGCGGCATAGAAACCAACGAATTCCTAATTTACTTGAAGCCATCAAAGAATGTTTTAAAGAGTGTTTTCAACTATTTTGATGATAATATGGCTTGCTACATAAAGTTTACCTTACAGACTTTGTGCATATGAACCACCCACACCATCATTCATTGAAGATACTCAATGAAATTCTAAAAGAAGCAAAACACCCTTGACTGTGATTTTGGAGAGTAATTTTTACTAATCTAAATAGATATTTATCATTCATTTTATGCATATAAAGTAGTTCTTTTAGATTTAGAAATCCACTTATACCATCAAGATTAGTTCAAGTAGTTATGATAGCAAAAAAAAGCATCAATAACTAGTCATTACAAATCACCACATATCCTGAGGTGCTAGGAGGCATAAATGCAGGACATTATTTTAGGAGTATATTTGCAACCACAATAATTCGATTCAATTCACTACACAGTTTGTAGAGCTCTGGGGGTTTCTGGGGTCTTTTCTTTTCATGCCTCAGGACCTAGGCATGAAGCCTGGCATGAACTCAGTCAAAATTGAGACAACCTTCTGAAAAAACCCTTCCCCCATCCAGAAGCCTCCTGCACCTAAAATCTCCAACAAGGGTCAACATGGTGTTGGTTAGAATGCTGGACTAGGATTGGGAAATCCAGATTCATATCCATACTTTGCTATGCATGATTGATGAATTTGGGCCAGTCATTCTCTCTCAGTCTAACCTACCTTACAGGGTCGCTGTCTGAATAACAGGGTACACCACCCTGACTTTCTTGCAGGATCAGGGGGAATGAAAATGAGCTTATTAAATAAATAAGGACTCTCACATTCCAAATTTCATCTGATCAGAAAAACCAATCAATCACTCTAGAAAGGACTGAATGAGATGTTAGGCTCTAGGTTAGGAGGTAGCTTCTTTGAGGACACCTCCTCACTGACTACCTGGGGCAGGCAACAGTGCTTTCGGGAAACAGTTTGGCATGATAATTTATTGGAATGGGAAGTGTGCCAAGAATCAATGACGCTGACAGGGAATAGCTACAACACAGACACAAGAAATCACTACTTTATTCAATGAGTAATTGTGGAATTCACTGTCACTGGATTAAGTGATAGCTATGAGCACAGCCTGCTTTAAAAGAGGACAGGACAGATTCATGGCATCATTGTCTACTAGCTGTGGTGACTAAATGGTGCCTTCATATTAGTAGTAGGGGCCAACATCAGCCATGGCCTCTATGCTGTTGGCTGGCATTCTGGGGTAACTGGCTGGCTACTATGTGAAACAGGGTTCTGAATTAGCTGAATCCCTAGTCTAGGCCAACAGGGGTCTTCTTTTAAGAACTAGATTTGATTAAAAAACACAATGGAAATGTTAAAACTAGAGCAAATGACTAAACAAATGGGTCTGGATCTATTTGCTCTCGCTTCTTGAAACATATCCAGAATTAGGTCACAAAGGTTGATTTACAGAACCCCTTCTAAAACATTTCTGATTCATCCCTTTTCTTGCTTATACTTCATCAGCTACAAAACAAAAATACAATTTAAAAGTTTCCTGAAAAGTTTAAGATGATTTTCACCCTGAAAATCTAGATATATGTAATCACCTGAAGAACAGATGTGGCTACCTGGCCATGGCGAGGTGTCTATTTTTCTTCCAATAGTATTAAAATGAGAATCATGCCAAACAACCAACAGTCTAGCCCCATATGTATTGTATGGATGAAAACACAGAAAACTTCCTAAAAATAACAAAAGTATTTTTTTAAAGGACTAATTTTCAGCTTGGTGTAATGCTTAGGAGTACAGACTTCTGGAGAGCTGGGTTTGATTCTGCGCTCCCCCACATGCAGCCAGCTGGGTGACTTTGAGCTCGCCACAGCACTGATAAAGCTGATCTGAATGAGGAGTGATATCAGGGCTCTCTCAGCCTCACCCACATCACAGGGTGTCTGTTGTGGGGAGAGGAAAGTGAAGGCGATTGTAAGTCGCTTTGAAACTCCTTCGGGTAGAGAAAAGCAGCATATAAGAACCAACTCTTCTTCTTCGTTGTCTGATATCTGATCTTAAGCCAGACAAGGCACAAAATTTACATAAGTTCCCAAAGTCCTTCTGTTCAAACTATTTTAAAACAGTGTTAGGCTGTATGTTCTGTCAGAACAAAGGAGCTAACAACAAGCAGCAGAAGCTCAACCCACATGTGGGCCAAATGACAACTCCAATTTCCTCACCAGCCCTCCCTACCAACAGATAACCAAAAGAAGCAACTTTTATTTCAGCCTTAAAAATGAACTAGTCTGGATTTTCTGGCTACCTTGTCCATTGCAAATAAACCAAAGATTGTCAATCACAAGGAACATTCCAATCACATTTTGAAATTTGATATAAATATATGCATAAGGGTGACTTCACCTGTGGAGACCATTTCACACTTCATGGGGTGGTATGTTGGGGTGGGGAGGGAAGGGGTATGTCTGTCAAGAAGAGGGAGCTGGTTAGGTGATTAAACTTTTAAAATGTATCCACTAACGCCAGAGTTCTCCAAAACATTGACCAAGGAATACCAAGAGTAGCTGTATGTGTCCTATATCCGTGTTTTGGGGTGATTATAAAGTTTAACATTTCAAAGCAAAGCCCATACAAGACAGTGTGGATGAATGCAGGACAGAAGTACCATATTCAACTAACCTTAGGACAATTGTACTTACTATTAGGTGGATCGAGAACTGGTTGACAGATTGAACACAAATGGTGCTTGTAAATAGTTCACCATCCTCTTGCAGAGGAGTGACATGTGCCTCAGGGATCTGTCCTGGGCCCTGAATATGTTCAGCATATTCATAAATGATTTAGATCAGTGGTCCCCAACCCCCGGTCCAGGGACCAGCACCAGTCCATAGATCAGTCGATACCAGGCCGCGGCTCCTCCTCGTCCTCTTCCCTGGCTGCTGCCTTGGGGGCTGCCCTGCCACTCTGCCACTGGCTCACCTTTGGTGCTTTGTGGTGGCCGCTATGGCTGGGGCTCCCCCTTGGCGTGGCACTGCACAGCTACTGCTGGCAGCGCCCCCCAGTGGGCGGCGGGAAGTCAGGGGCACCGGTGGGAAAGCAAGCGGTGGCTCAGATGGTGGCAACGTCCCTCGGCAAAAAACTACCCCCCCCCCCCGCCTCAGTAAAATAAGTGTTGACCGGTACCCTGTGATAAAAAGGTTGGGGACCACTGATTTAGATGAAGGAACAGAGCAAGGGGGGCTTATTTAGGATGCTAAACTGGGAGGGGTAGCAAACACAACAGAAGAAAGAATCAGGATACAAGAAGATTTTGACATACTGGAAAACATGGCTAAAATGAAGAAAATGAATTTCAATAGTGAAAAATGTAAACTTCTCTATTTAGGTAGGAAAAATCAAATGCATCATTATAGGATGTGGAAGACCTCTCTTGGAAGAAGTCTGTGCAAAAAAGAATCTATGGGTCTTAGTAGAGGATGGAGCAGAGTTGTTTTCTGTTGGACCAGAACTAATGGGTTTAAATTAATTCAGAAGAATTTTTAGTTAAACATCTGGAAGACGTTCCTGACAGTTTCTCAGTGGAACAGACTTCCTCTGGAGGTGGTGGGTTCTCCATCCTTGGAAGTTTTTAAGCATAGTCTAGATAGCCACCTGATAGAAATGCTGATTCTGTGAACTTAGGCAGATTGTAAGTGGGTGGGCAGAAGGGATTGTTTTGGTGCTCAGCTCTTGTGGCCCTTACTTGCATGACCAGGGAAATGCTGACTGCCACTTGGGTTGGGAGCAGAGATGACCTGTCAGCTGAAGATGAGGAGACAAGAAAATTATTTTCAAACTGGTGATGGCAAAAACTTTATTCAAACAATAGAACAAGTTCTTATGTATAAAACCTTTTTTTTTTTACTTCATCAGTGATATTATATTTATACCTTATATTTTAAGACATATGACTTGGGTCTATTAATATCAAAGGTCCATGAAGGTAACTATCTTATACATTAGCAATTCCCAACCTGTGGGCTGCGGACCACATCTGGTCCGCTGACTAACTGGAGGTGGGCCGCAAAGGACACCTTCTCCCCCCCCCCAGCCCTTTACTTCATCCACGATCCGGCAGGTGCACATGGGGCTATCTCGTTGCAGAGAAACAAGCTCAGGGTTCCCATTGATTTGTCATTGTCATGAGTTAAAATTTCCATGAAAATAAAATGTTCCCTATGTTCATTGTTGTGGCGTGTCTGTATCTTATTTTGAAGGGATGTTTAAACATTACCATAGCGATCAGAGAGCGTTAGGGCAGTGGTTGAGAGTAGAGGAGTAAACTACCCCCCCCCCCACTGGGCCTCAGTAAAATTGTCAAGCGTTGAGTGGTCCCCGGTGATAAAAAGGTTGGGGACCACTGTTATACATGACCCACGAACAGGACTGTGTTTTGCCTGTCCGATACTAGCTAGTGACAAAAAGGGGGGGGGGACTGGCTAAATTTAGGATTGCAAACTGCCTGAAGAAAATAAATGACTCTTTAACGGAATATTTATTTACCAGGTGATATTGTTTACTCCAGGTTGGGATCTACATGTCTAGTACCTTCATTTTACTGGCCAGGTCTTACTCTGAGTCTCTTTATATGCAAAGTGAGGACTTTTAAAAATGAATTGCACCTAAGGCTGTGGCATATCTCCTACTAAATTTGTGGGTTCAGTAAAATATAGACACTCAACTCCAAACAACCGGTAACTTTAATAGAACTTTATTGGAACAAGGAAACACTGAACATAGATAACCAGAATTGTTGAACTTATATACCTTCTCAAGCTTCCTGCCAAGACACGCCTTTGGCTGTTAACGAAAGCCTGTGATTGGTCCATACAGTCTGTCCACTGATTAGCTACAAGCCCGGGACCAGCAAATCCCTAACCAGGGTTTTGGATTGGCACTTCAGCTCCCAAGCTCAAGGTCTACCCACAGAAACATCTATACCTCACTCCCTTTTGAGAAGAGTGAAAACTCCATCTGTTCCTGGAGGCACTTGTACTGTTTTCATCTGAATCATATTGAATGTAGGAGAGACTAAAGTGCTTGACATCAACAATGCTTTAGCAGTGATTAAACACCTAAAAGCCCAATCATTCCTCTTTTTCTCAAACTCTATATTTGCACTATTTTGCCTTCCTGATATAATACAGCTGAACTTAACATTTGCCAGTTCTGAAGTGCATCATCCATAGCATTTTGATCACTGGATTAAATAATCACGTAACACGACGGAAATCATCTTTGGGTCACATGCAACACAATGCAATGACACAATACAAATACAAAGGTAGCCTCACCTACCTTACAGGGTGTCTGTTGTGGGGAGAGGAAAGGGAAGACAAATGTAAGCTGCTTTGAGACTTCTTTGGGTAGAGAAAAGTGGCATATAAGAACCATCCCCTCTTCTTCTTGTCCTGAACCACGGGCTTCCCAATTCCTGTTGACTTTCCCACCTTCCACCAGCCCCCCAAGAGTATTCTCAGAATGACAGGATATTGATCCATTGTCCAAAGAAGGGGTCCCTCCTAAGGGATCAAATCCCTCCTCCTCAGAGTGATGCCCTCTGACCTCAAACTCTCCACAACTGCAGAAGAGCTGTCAGCACAGGGGTGGAATTGCTCTGGTAATTGCTCTGAGGATCTCATCCCCTAATCTCTCTCTCTGTTTCAGCTTCTCCAGGTCAGCAAACCTAGCCTCAAGGTAATAAACCTTCTGCGGAGCACCACAAGCTCCATGCTATGATCACACATCCACTATTTTCACCCACCCAGTGGGTAGATTACATGTGGCACTTTCTGGAAGCCTTGGACAACCACTGTTGCCCTGTTGGCTTCCTGCCTTCACAAATGGTTAGTGCTTTAAAGGCCAAAAGCCCTTTGGCCCTTATTTCCAGACCCAAAGCCCTTTGATTCTTGTCCTCTTGTTGGCATCAAACCGCTGCCAAGGAGAAGCCTTACAGTTCAGAGGTCCACAGCTTTTGCCTCCCAGCGTCAACAGCAGAGGGTAGGGCTTGCAGTCACGCCCAGGCAAACAGGCCTTGCTCAAACAACCATTTCCAGAAGGATACAAGCACCCACACACTCTCAAACTGTCTTTTCACAAAGCAACCAGTAATGAACCCAAATAATTTAGGAAAGTTTAAGAAATAACACACACCTTCCCAGTAGTTCTTCCTCCAGCCTAGGTGGTTCAGATGAGGGCCAACAAATCCTTGGGAATAGTGTTAGATATAGCCCAGGGAGCTGCAGTGGGAAGGAAGAATTAGCAGAAAGCAAATGTCCCCTTCTTGTACTCTTTCATTTGTTTTTGATCCAACATATGGACTTTAATGCAATTCAGTGTCAAAATATAGACGTGAACTCTCTGGATTAGGGACTTTCTTTGTTATCCTCATTATAACATGGAAAACAGTAATACATTTGTCTTAAAATAACACATGGAAGCAATTTCTGTACAATGTGTTGCCTTCAAACAGTTGATCATTCATGCAAGGGTCACTGTATGCTGGATTCATAAGGCAGTAATTATATTAGTCACACAATTCTCTTATTTCTTCAGCGGAAGATTTCTTTCAATTGGGAATAACTTTTCTGATGAAGAAAGGCTTCCTCTGATTGGAAAAAGTCTTTGTTCAAGGAAACATTGGTGCTATAGGATCCAACAGTGACTGGGAGTCATAGGATCCAGCCCATTTGAAAATATTGGAGCCAAATAACGGCAGCCAGGCACTTCACTGTAAGTCACATTTCGAATTCCTCACATTCAGATTCTTGATGGACTAAGTTTCCTGTCCTAAAGTGCTCTCATTTTTAATGTGATTTCCTGAACATCTTTTGATAAAAAGCTGTTACCTCCAGAATATGTTCCTTATAAAATCTCCTTGCCCGTATTTTAAATGAATACTCTACTTCTCTATTATTATTCTTTATTATTCCTTTTGTATAAAGGAAATTAATCATGAGAAAATAGTTAATATCAAAAAGGCACAATCAGTCATTTTGTTAGATCTGAGGGTAATTTTGCATCTGTTAAATGTAGTGAAATACTTACCTTAGGTAATCGTTATATTCTGGCAGCTCAGCATGACATCGCCAACACCTTGCATCTAGGCTGCAAACTGCTCACTACATCCTCCATTTTAAAGTGCTAGTTGGGAATCACATAAATTGGATTCCTCAACCTAAAAAGTGTGAGCTACAGGAGAGCAACCAGCAGGCCACCAACAAAAGAAATGTATGGAGGCGAAGTGCTATCTCTGCCTCCAATGTTCCACCCTCGCACCTGCCTTCCTCTCCCTTCTCCCAGGGAAGGGATTTTTTAAGTGAATTGCCTGGAGCAACAAATAGGTGTACAAGCATGCAGGCAAAGCCGAAAATATTTTTTTCTCAATATTGTGACACAAAGCTTGCCTCTTTAAAGTCCCCCACCCCCAAATGAGGAACAAGATTATTTTTTTCAAGTATCAAGATTTGTGAATCCATAAGGGGTGGCATTCTAAAAGCACTATGTATCTATGATTAGATGCATAGGCATTTCAGTGGAGAAGTATTGATTTTTTTTAATTAGCAGGCATCACAGGCCCTTTAAAACATTAAGAAAGGGGATTGGTTGCCATAATTGATTGACAGGTGGCAGAAAATCACATGTAAAGCATGTTGCTCTCTTCTACCATTTCCAGCAGGCAAGTGCAAAAAAAAATGGCAGATGAAAGTGAGACAGCAAGGTGAGGAATGGCCAGAGGCATAATAATATTTACCACTACACCATTACACTAGCGTAATGCTATTTTTTCAATGCTCGGAAATGCCCTGAAAATTTTCCTTCAACAAAGAAGGAAAATAAGATGGCTGACAAGGCTAACAATTATTCTGTGATGCCTTCAGAAGGTCTTAAGAGTACTTTTCTAGGCAGGTCAGTCAGCCCAGAATATCAATTCTTACCTACCACCAACAAAGGACACTCTAAAGTGCTATGCATGCCGAGTTTGTGCAGAAGAGCTACATCACGGTGGCTGTGCAAGATCTGGTCCACTCCTTCTGAGTTGGAACAGATTCATAAACTGCACAATGAAATGGGATGGTTTGCTTTAAAGAGCTTTCCAGTGTTTAATATTCTGTAAACAGAGTGAGCATGAAAACACCCCTAGGAAGGACAATGGAGTACTTTCATGCACCATACCCTTTTTGAATGACAGGCCTCCCAGTAACTTGACCATATTTACTACCAGATAATTCTCATGGAGACAGTGGGGATATTTGCTTTAAATGTGTGAGTTTCTTATAGACTAAAATCCATATATTGCAAAGTTTCTGAACTATGAAACTCTCAGTCAGAAAACAGGAATAGCATAATACTGTAGATTTGCATAGATGTTGCTAAAAAACTATTTGAAAGCCACACCCACTCATATCTACTCAATCACACAAATGAGTGTCTTACCATGAAATGGCCAGAGCTAGCCCTATGATTAGAAGACCATTAGGGAAATATTGAGTCCAATATGGTGGGTGCAGGGACATTTTTTTGGCGCTTGTGGGGAGAGAGAGAAGGGGTTCTATTCTGGCAACACTTGGGGGGATTCATCTCAGGCTTGTAGTTGAGTCAGTTACTATCCTGCAAGGTGACCTGGAGAAGCTCTCAAATCTACAGGTACAACTGGAACCAATATTCTGGCTGGAGATGCCCCATGTCACTATTCTGAGTTAATTAAAATCCCTACGGAGGCAATGAATCTGTCCTGACCAGCAGCTTTCTCACTCTGGTGAAAGGGCTGCTTTCTGTTTCTCCTTCAGCCCTTTCTCTGCCTTTCTATCAATTTGGCATGGCAAGAGGTCAGGGCCCTGAGATATGATGTCTGAGTTATTTGCAGAAGGTTGTGCAGAAGGGCAGGGCCCAAGCTCAAAGCTAGATCAAGTTAGTTCCTCTGCTTCAGCAACTGCAAGGTTTTGCTTTAGGCTGATTTTGTACTGAGCAAGGGGTTGGATTAGATGGCTTGTATGGCCCCTTCCAACTCTATGATTGTGTGCTAGTATTTTAAATGAAAGAAGGTAGAAATAGTCGGAAACAAACCTCTGTTATTACTCTGACCTATATTCTGCAAATTCATGTCCTAATCTTGATCAAGACCTTGAACTAAAAAACAGGATATGTAATGAGACTCTGCATTTCTATTAGGGATGCCAGTTCCCAAGTGGGATTTGGGAATCCACTGAAATTATAACTCATCTTCAGGCTATAGAGATTAGTTCCCCTGAGGGTGAACTTCATAGCATTATATTCCACTGAGGTCCCCATCATACCTCAACTCCCACCCACTTTCAGCTTCACCCCAAAAATCTCCAGGTATTTCCCAGCCCAGACCTGGCAACCTTTGCATTAACAGGACATATGCTACTACATCTCTCTCTCTGTATATATATACGAGTTGCTGGTACACCGCCTCACCGAGACTGGAGTGAGGGGGACTGCGTTGAAATGCCTGGTTTCCTTCCTCCAGAATCAGACCCAGAGGGTGGCAGTGGGAGAAGAGTTGTCAGACCCCCTGGCTCTTCCTTGTGGAGTGCCATAGGGGGCAATATTCTCTCCCACACTCTTTAACATCTATATGAGCTCTCTGGCCCAGCTGGCCCGAGGCTTTGGGCTGGGTTGGCACCAGTAAGTGGATAACACCAACACGGCTGCAAGGGTTCACACTAAAACACCATGGATGACCCATATTCAGCCGGTGCTAAAATACCTGCACTGGTTACCAGTCTGCTTCTGGGTCAAGTTCAAGGTTTTGGTTTTAACCTTTAAGGCTATACATGGCCTGGGTCTGATCTGGAGCCTATCTGTGGGACCACTTGTCTGCTTATGCCCCCTGCAGAGCACTTTTTGCCAGCTAAATCATGGTGTCCCTGTAGGATTTTCAAGATATGTTCAGAGAGGATTTATCATTTCCTGCCCCTGTGCAGTGTTCCTTGACTTCTTAGGTGGTTTCCCATCCAAATATTGATTAGGACTGATCCAAAATCTGAGAAGATTAGGCTAGCCTAGGCTAACCAGACCAGGACACTTGGTATATATAACCGTCTAGAGAAACTTTAATTATTTTAGGATGAAAATTAAGATCTGACTACTGGACATTATGGCATTTGGATAGACCAGTTTAGGTTTGCCGCCTGTGTAAACAGAACTAAGCTGTTTTTTATGCAAGAAATCCACTAGGAAGCAACCATTGAAACAAACTTGGCCTAAATGCATAATTACTATGATGTAAATAGTATGAACAACCCATTGCACATCTGTTTTTCAAACAATGTGTATTTAGTAAGATTCATGGGTGGAAATTGGCTGTAATAGCCAAGTGTGAGCATCCCACTAGGGCTTTTCCTTCTCCCTCACCCACACTGAAGATGCCTATACCAGCCAAGCAGATTTTTCCTTCTAAAGAGCAAATCACTTGCCACCTATGCACAGTGCAAAAACCTAGATCTTCCCCAGGCACTGGATACTATGAAGTTGCCTTATACTGAATTGGACCATTGGCTTACCCATTTAACTTCAGCTTCCAGACACTCAAAGATACATCCATTCCTGGTTGCTTTTTAAAAGAATGACAGAGCTGAGAATAATTGGCATATTGGTCACAGCCAATTTCATAGCTTGGAGGATCTCATTCACAAGTTTCACATAAATATCAAACAACCCTGAACACGAACACCAATCCTTGTAGTATCCTGTAAAGTGAGTGTGTGTGTGTGTGTGTGGGGGGGTAGTAACCTTATAGGGTATTGTCCATTTTCAGATATGGATAGTCAAGCAGGGTTTCTGCAGTCATTTCTACCCTACACCCAATCTTAAACTACACTGAAATGGGTCAAGGAAAGAAATGTCATTTAGTTTCTGCTACAAGCTTGATAATTTTTCCAGAGAGAGAGAGAGAGAGAGAGAGATCTAGAATTGGCTTGTTTTGAGTTTAAAGGCCCTAACACCAACGTTTTCTTGGGAGAAGTGAATGTCAGTTTCTTTGTGAACTAGCACAAAAGCCTTTTTAAAAAGCAAAGTACACAGGCTGCTATTGGGTGGTAGAAACCTGGGTGGTATTTATTGATGATTAAACCAAATTTCGGGTAGCCTGATGCTTAGTTAGGGTAGGAGGCAAACTTTGTTTTTCTGTTTCCTTTGGGAGACATTAAAATTCCCATCTAGGACTTCATTGTGGGTGTATCATCTTTCCTGGAAGCAGCTCTCTTGCAACAGACTGCTGAGCTGCAGCTCTTCAGATTTAGAACAAAAATGTTTTCACTTGGAGAGATATTCTTTCCAGGTTGCTTGGCAATACTGAAAGTGTGGGTGGGAGCCTCAGCTCCCCCCCCCCCCCAATACCTCCTCTAAAGTGATGTGATTTGGGCTTCTTTTTTCCTTTTGTTCCATGCTCTCATTTTTTAGATGTTTAGTTTTTCAGCGCTTGTATTCTGAATTGATTGTTTTGAGCATGTTTCATTTGACTCCTGCCATTATGGCAGTAAAAAGGAGGACTCCTAATACAATCCTGAATAGTTACCCCTTTGTATGTCCGATGAAGTCTATGGGTTTTGTTGTTGTTAGTTGTGAAGTTGTGTCCGACCCATCACGACCCCATGGACAATGAACCTCAAGGCCTTCCTGTCCTCTATGGGTTTAGGAGGGTGTAACTCTATTTAGGATTGCATGGTAGGAATTGTTGTGGTTTATAATCTTAGTGAAAGATGTAGTCCCACCTTAAAATATCAATAATGCCACTAGAACCATTATCAGTGTATGGAGAGAGGAAAAGATGTTACTGGGGACAAGGTTAGTAGCAAATTCTGATGGCTTGTTCCTAGAAAATTCAAGTCTAGATTGCAAAATCAGTGTATTTTAAGTGACCATTGCTCAGTCGTAGACCATTTGCTTGGCATGAAGAAGTCTAGGTTGAGTCCCAGCTTCTCTCCTTACAAAGACCAAGTAGTACATGATGTGAAAGAAATTCATGGAGAACTACTGACAATCAAGAGACTGAATGTGACCCAGTACAAGGCAGTTTCATATTTCATTGGTGCCTTGGAAGAATTCGTCACAAAACGAAGAGGACAACTGCCATCCTGCTGACCCTAAATCATGCTCTTGGATGCTGAAGCAGAATAAATACCTACTTTGTTGTTTCTCTTCTATTTTAGAAGCAAATTACTAAAGTTTCAGAGGGACCTTTATTCAGAACAAACAGCATTGTCTTTCACAAATGTTTCCTTTATGCATGATTGCCACATTTCAGGTAGATGATGATCCAGAATGTGAATTTCATGACAGATTGTCCAGTGAAATTACAGGCTGGGAAATTCTTGGCTTCCTGAGCAAGCAGCATATGTAAGCACCGCAGAGCATGATGTTTCGTTTTTAACCATTAATCATAGTGCTGCTGAATGTATGAAGTAACAGATTGTAAGCAAGCTGAAGACAGCCTCCTACTCAGAGTACGTATGCATATAAAACACTGGCTGGACTACCAAAGGATGACAGCAAGCATAGACAGTGAACACCTCAGTAATCTCTGTTGATAACACCGGAAACTGGGGTTCATTCATCCATTCCAAGCTGTGACCACTGATGTTCTGATTTTCAAACAGCAGCAGCCCCTAAGTTAGTAGCCCTAAATTATTAAAAAACCCACCAAGATTGTGACATATTATATACACTACAATAGAACAGTTTCTTTAGTCTCATTGGGTAGAGTCTCTGCTCCTCAGATTTGTTTATTAATTAGAGCATGAGCTCCCTTGTCATGAAACCAAATGCTCCCATCACCGACTCGTCTTGCTAACAAATAGATGTTGTTCCGAACAAACCCGTCTTTGCCATGTGATCCTAAGAGCATGGACCTAATTGAGTACGCTGTTCCTGATCTGCAAGCAAAAGGGGCTTTCAGAAGGACAACCCCCCCTTCTTAGGAGGTACCTTTAAATGGCCCAAAGTTTCATTGAGAATTTTTAAGCCCAAATCAAGAGGGATGTTGGCTAACTAATTCCGCTGGGCAGGAAGAAGGTGTGAATCAGTTTCTAGACATTAGGCAATGTAATGATGGGTCTCAGCTGGTGGCCTACAGTTGATTTTCTAATGTAAAAACAATGAAGGAGCTTTTAATTAGTCCCATTTCAGAGGTGCCTCACCCAGTTTCCCTCCTCACCCCCTTTTGAATGGATGCCATTTATTTACCTGGGAATTTAGAAGGTACAATCTTTGTATCATGGAACGAAGACTTCTTTATGTCAGAAAAAGGAAGTAATCTGAAGTCAGCCTCTCCCATAGAGTATCTATTGACAAAGAATAATTATAAAATGTAGGTAATAAAAGGCTTATCTGGAATGGATCTCCTTCCTGACCATCCAGAATACATACCACCAGAAGCCAATATTCTGTATGAAATGAAAGGAGCATCCACAGTAAAGGAGCATCCACAGTTAAAACCATTACATTTTACTAAAAATGAAGGTATAAACCAACCTGGTCAGAAAACTGTAACAATAATACCCGAGGAAGAAGAGTATTTATTTTATTTTATTATTTTATTTGTATACCACCCTCCCAAAAGGCTCAGGGCAGTTCATATAAAACAGAACAGAAACAATACAGATAACTTAGATTAACAATAACGAATGAAGTGAAACAGTAAACAACATGGAACCATAGAAAAATTAAACATTAAAGTAACTCCTACTGATAGCCTAGTGGGTTGTGCAGAATGATGGTGGGTGCTAGAGGAGGAAGGCTCAGGGGGAGGGCCCTTGGGAAGCTGTGGTTCAGGTCGAACTCAACCAAATGCCTGGTGGAGAAGCTCCCTTTTGCAGGCCCTGCAGAACTGTTCAAGTTCCGAGAGGGCCATGATCTCGTCTGGGAGCTTGTTCCACCAAGTAGGGGCCAGGAAGGAGAAAGCTCTGAAAACACTGAGTTTAGTCCAGCGGTCCCCAACCTTCTTGTAGTCAGGGACCACCTCCGAGGGTGGGAGAGAGCCGGCGGCCCGGCCGCCGCAGCTGCATGTAAATGCGCACGCGCAGTCACCATGCATGCGTGTTTTCGCCACTAGGTGGTGCTAATACGCGCGCGGAGCTGCCGCGCATGCGCGTTTTCACCAGTAGGGGCGCAAACACGCATGCGCACAGCTCCACGCATGCGCGTGCCAGCGGCAGTGCCTGCCTCTTCCCTCCCTCTCGCTGCGGGGGGGGGAGGCAGGCGCGGCCGCTGGCAGCCCGGTACCATGGCCTTTGCGGCCCGGCACCGGGCTGCGGACCGGGGGTTGAGGACCCCTGGTTTAGTCAATAGACAGAGGTAGGGGGATATACTTGTGTAGAAACCAATAATGATTTGAATGGGTGGACTGAAGCTTTCTGTTGTCATTTATATTACTCTACAAATGAAGTGTGCGTGTTTGTGTGTGTGTCTGTGTGTCTGGATTAGGCCCAACTGCTGTTCCCTTGATCTTCTGATGTTCCTGTTAGTTCTGAAGTCCACATGCCCACATCCAAATGCATTAAGACTCCTGGGCAAACTGGACCTTGAAGATGTTGAAAATGAGGGAAATGAAGCCAGCAAATATGAGCTTGCTGCTACTTCTCTACTTTTATTTGCATACTAATATAAATGTTTGCCCAGGGCTTGTGTCAGTTAACTAAAGACAATCTCTGCAAGCAGCTTTCCCTTTCACTTAAGGGGAAAAATGTTTTTGCTGTTGGACCCAGCTGGGCTGAATCTGCACGGAGCTTTTATTCCAATCCCAGGTTGATTCAATTCCTGCCATCTACACTGAATGTGATTTAAATTTTGATTTTGGGCGATTTAAATTTTCCCTCTGCAACAAGCAGGATTGATCCCAAGTGACCCTACCTTCCCCCCGCAATATCCTGGGCAGAGTCTGCACTTACTTTCTTTATTCCATTGTCAATCCTGTTGAATTCAGATTACTTTGAACTCGGATCTTCCTCTCCCCCCCCCCCCGCCATTGAAACAGGAAAGTCTTCTGCACGGGTTAAAGGTAAAGGTATCCCCTGTGCAAGCACTGGGTCATGTCTGACCCTTGGGGTGATGCCCTCCAGCATTTTCATGGCAGACTCAATACGGGGTGGTTTGCCAGTGCCTTCCCCAGTCATTTCCCGTTTACCCCCCAGCAAGAGGAAGCCTTTGAACTGACACCCTGGCCACAGGTTAGGGAGGCTCAGAAGGTGGGGGGAGCCAAGCCTCTTTCTTTCTTTTCTTGAAGGGGGGGGGAGAGGAGCCAAGCAGGGAGCCTCTTTTCTTGGAGGGGTGGGGGAGAGGAAAGAAAAAGGCAGAGGAGGGAGGAAATATCCAGGACCGACAGAATTTGAGAGAAATTAGGGGCTTCTCCTTTAAGGCAAGCGTGTCACATGACCAGGTGTAGCCTATCAGAGGTTCTCTACCACAGAGCTTTCTTTCCCAATGGATATTCAGGATTAAAAGCACTTGAAGATATCGCACAATAAAGGTAGGGTCATTCCGGATCAATCCTTCTTGCTGCAGAAAGAAAATTTAAATTGCCCCAAATCCAAACGGAAATCGCATTCTGTGTAAAGGGCAGGGACTGAATTGACCTGGGGTTGGAATAAAAGCTCTGTGCAGTTTACACCCAGGAGCGGATATAACCCTCAATATTTGAAAAATCAGCATGGGTAAAGGTGCATCTCTCTGCTTGTCTGGAACTAACTAGCTGCCTCAAGCCTCCAACTATGTAGAAAAGCCCTGACTGGCCAGGGCGTCAGTTCAAAGGCTTCCTCTTTCCCAAGCTGCAAGGTTTCTCTTAAAGGGGTAGCCCTAACTTCTCTTCGCAGAGGCTCCTGAAGCCCTAACTTCTCTCTGCAGAGATTTGCCTCTTGGTTTCCCCTTCTCTACTGTCTCCAATCCTCCCCGCCTTCAAGAAAAGAAAGAGGCTCCTTCTCCCCGCCCCTTCTGAGCTTCCCTAATCAACACTTTTGTGTTGAAGACCCGAGTTCAAATTGATCTGAATTCAGCAGGATCCACAACGGAATAAACAAAGTAAGTGCAGAATCAGCCCTGGTCACAATGGAATATCTGAAACTGTCAGTAGAAAGACAGGAAAGCGGGGCCGGGGCGGGGGGAGGAGATCTGTCTCAAAGGCCAAAATCCAATGAGCCCTTTTAAATTTACAACAAAGACTCATACATTTTTACTGTAATTTAAATAAATTAACTCATGGATTAGCTTTGCCTTCCATCAGATGTTCTGAATTATGTAACTGCTATGCAATTTTCATATGAGTACATTCCATAAGAATATTAAAAATTATGATTTCAGAACTTTATACATAAAATGTGATTAATACTTCTGACAACATACTGAAGCGTCCTAAGACTCCTATTGGTGGAATCTCCCCTCCACTAGGGCCAATTGCTGCTCTTGCTCAGGATTCTGCACCCCTCTTCTTCCTTCAGGCCTGCTGGGAGGGGAGCCCCTAACAGCCCCTGACTGAGGGGAGGGAAGTGTTTCCGAGAGCAATGCAGAGGAGTCTGAGGGCACGGGTGTGCTTTCCTTTTGAGGCCTACCATGCAAGGTTGCTGTGCAGATGAAACCTGATGCTGTTGCGGAGGTTCTTTTGCCTCCTGTTTCATCTGCACAACAACCCTGTGCAACAGGCCTCAAGTGTTTAATCTCTACAACAATCTGCATGGGAGGCCTTAAATGTTTCTTTTGCACAACAGCCCTGTCCACCTTCCAAAGCAGCCATTTTTGCCTGGGGAGCTGATCTTTCTAATCTGGAGATGAGGTATAATTCCAGGAGCTCTCCAGGCCCCACCAGGAGGTTGGCTACCCCATGTTGGAAATATTCCTGGGGTTTTGGAAGAGGGCCTTAAAATGGTACAATGTCTCAGAGTCCACTCTCTAAAGTAGCCATTTTTGTCTGCAGAGCTGATCATTATAATCCAGAGGTGAGCAGCGATACTAGAGATGAGGTTGGGGTAGAGTGGTGTAGGTGTGTCCCACCTATGGGCTTTGGCAGCCCTTACCAGCAACTGTTTGTATTCTGGGGCGCAGACAAACAGACCAGCATGGTTCCTGTGAGTCAGGAAAGTACAGGAAGATCCAAATAAATTATATTTATTGCCTAAAACTGTAAATGGTGAACAAGCAACTGGCTGGAGAGACTTAGGAACTGAAGTGACTTTTTTCAAGCTTGGTCTGGTAAATAAAAATCAGTATTTGCCAGGAAAGTCCTACAAAATCAAAGGCATAAGTGGCCCAGAATTTCAAGTGGAGTTAGCTTTACGGGAAAGTAGACAGTGAGACTTCGGGAGGGGGGTGAACTAGGTGATCCACTTTTATTAGGCAATGACTTAGCCTTGTGAACAACAACAGGGACTTCAGTTGCAAGTAATAGGCCTCAGCCGTCAAGAGGGCAGCCATTACCAGCTAAGCAACAGACTAAACTAGCCAAGGGGTTTCTGGGTCCATGTGCATTCCTTTTGAAGGGGTGCATGTCAGGGGAGAGAGCTTTCCCTTCAGCCTAGATGAGCTGAAGTGAGATGAGCTATTCTTCCTGTGGATCTTCAGACCCCCACCTGGAGGCTGGCCTCCCTAAACCTCAGTGGGCTTATATGCTACATAGTCACCCCTCCAAAGCAGCCATTTTTGCCTGGGGAGCTGACCTTTGTAGTCTGGAGATGAGCAGCAATTCCAGGAGATCTCCAGGCCCCACCTGGAAGTTAGCTGTCCTTGGGGCCTCAAAAGTGTATAATGACTTCACAGCCACCTAACCAGCCACATAACATCCACTGACCTATTTCAAGTCAAGAAAACATTGCAGAGCGGAGGTAAGGTTACCAGATTGGTGTAGGTTCATGTTCTGGAATTCCACAGTACCTAGGTGTGCATAATTCTGATCAGGGTCAATATTGCTGTACACAGAGAGACTTCCTCTTAGGGTTGCCAGCTTCCAAGTGAGGCACTAAACCCACATAAAACCATGAGCTAGCACCCATTGTATTACAGAATGAAATGGGCTTTACTACTAGTCTAGAATAAAGGAAGTCTATACTGAGAACTAAAGCTTTCTTTCTATTAATAAATAGCAAAGGAAATATATGTACATTGGTTCTTTCTATTAATACCTTTTTCATATCACTCTCAGTAGGAAACTGAAGAATTTCCTCAGCAGAATTAACTATGTTCCATTCTTATTAATGATGGGATTATTTATTGGGTATTATTAAATTATGCAAAATCATGACTAGGAAAGCAATGTCAAATGAGGAAAAGTATATCACAATCATAGAATCCATTGATGTTTTATTTAGGATTTTTATACTGGTAGAAAGAGAAGAGGAGGCTGACTGTGTTAAATCATTGTGTGAATGGATGAAAAAATTCTTTCTGCAATATGATATTCATCAATACATACAGTACAAATTCAAAGTCTGAGCAATTAGAAGTTGTCCATCAACAGAGCTGATGCCATCTTCAAAATAAAGCTGCATTAGAAAGTTAGGGATGTGTGATCAGATGGTAACTAATAAAATCCCAAAGTGAAAAACCATCCTTGAATATACTTATCATACAGAAATTATCAAGAATCAATTATATTCAGAAATATGGGGATTTGTATGCCTGAAGGACATTGTTTCAGTTTAACAAGATCCAAGGCATTAGAAAGGAAGAAAGACAGAGAGGGTGAGAGAGAAGCCATCATATGCAGCAGGCATGTTGACCTGAGTATATTGATGTTGGTTGAGAGACAGGAAGGAGACAGGAGAAATAAATGAGCAGTTCTTGTATTGGAGGGAAGTAAGCAGTGGGGGTGCTGTTTAGTTTGTTAATAGTGACAGGGAGCTAGGGGGTGAGCAGCATAGCAGCCAAGTTTGCAAATGACACAGATACCATTTCCTCACAAAGAAATTTTTATGTCACAGCCCCCTTATGTTGTTGGCTTATTGAGCCCCCTCCAAATGACACTGACAACATTTGGAGATTGTTTCGCGATGCGGCCATTTTTAAAGCACCTGGCCTGGCCTTACCACCTCCACTGCTTACTCCTACAGACACCTCTCGCTCAGCATTGCCACAACTACAAGGCTACTGGGTGGGTGCTGAGTAGGCAGGGTAAATTTTAGGAGGGGCACTGCTCCTGCCAGCCACACACCACCCCCCAGTGACTCCAGGCCTGGGCACACCTAATAGGTTTCCCCCTCCAGTCTCTGACAGCATCTTTCCAAATGGCTAGAAATGAGTTTCCATTGAAACAAAAGGAAAAGATATAAGGTTTTTGAAAATTAACACAAGCCATGCCAAAAGTAAAGATGAAATTAAAATTATTTCAGAAAAAAATGAATTGCAAATCAGCTGCCCAAAATGGTTATACTAATCGTTAGATCAAGCCACATCAATGAGATTAAAGTAATGAAAATCACTTATAAGATTAATCTGTTTTAACGTTGAACTGTGCAGTTCCCCCTTTCTTCCCCCTGAGGTTAGGATAGATTTTAGCTACTGTCAGGGATAACAGTCAAAGTAATTATTTATTCCCACCTACCGTTATATAAATGTAGCAGGAGCATGACTAAATCAGCTTCAAATTATCTGCTGGAGATGACTAGGTATAAGCCTCTCTGTCAAGTAAAGATATATACCTGCTAGTTCACATTTTTGTTATGATCCCTTCTAGGATTTGGCCATCCCCACATACACACAAACACAAGGGATGGAAACTTACATTTACCATGTGTTTGGCTCAGGAATACCATATATGTAAATCTAAATTGCATATCGTCTTGTGCAATTTTCTGGAGGAGTCTTGATAGTAGGCCCAAAGAGAAGCAACTCAAGGAAAAGCATAGAAGCCAGATGAAGGCACAGATCAGAGAGAATGCTACAGTCCATCAACTAAAGAACAGAGTTGCTAGCTTCAGAAAGATAACTTGAAACTTAAACAAGGGTTTAGAACTTTGCCTAAGAATATGGAACAATATTCTGACTCAGTAGAAGGCAGCTTTGTGTCAACTAAGGTGCTTTTCAGGGCAAGGAAAGGATTTGTATTCTGTTTCCTCTAGTTAGTATAGTTGTGATGGACCTGTCAGCTCTGAGTAGGGAGGAGCAGCCAGCATATTCCCTGTGGTGCCTCCTATTCCTTGGGAAAGGATGGATAGGGAAACAATTCACATTTGCAGAAGTTAACTGAAAATTTAGTCTAATGAAACAAAATTACTGGGTAAATGCTAAGATACTGAGCCATAATTACATTTTAATGATTTTGTACTATATTTACTGTGATCTAACCTCTGAAGTCTCTATCAAGTTTAGCATTTCATTCATCCTAGATAATAAGTAATATTTTTGTATATTTGGTCAATTTACTTTGTAATCTTTTCAGAAGGTACTTGCTGAATCTGACTAAAAATCTTAACAGCAGAAGCCTAAAGACATCGAATATATTTTAAGTCAGTGAGATTCTTCTTGCATGCATAAGCTTACCCACAAAAAACCCTCAAACTGCATGATCTGCCCATGACATCTGGGGACTTAGATCCTCAGATATGTCTCCATCTACAGAAGCACACCTTAAGTATGGAGGGAAGGTATGTCATAGTGGAAATGCATATGTTCACTTAAATCCTAAATGCTTTTGGCATTAGCCTTTGCCCAGGGAATTGGTCAGTATGGGAGCAGGTGTATATATCCACAGCTGCTGGAGGGGAGGAAACAACTGCACACCAGTCAGTCTGGACCATTCCCCCATCCAGCCTATGACATGGCCAGACTCTTGATTAGGGCCAAGATAGACATATCTCATCTTGGCCTTCCCTCTCCATCAACTTTCCTAGTGTGTACTTTTTTGACTGGTGGTCTCCATCCCTGGTAGATATAGCTTTCTTTTTAGTCAGACACATTATATTGTTAGAGCAAGACTGTAACCATGATATTTTTTACAATCTCAAATAGCCCTTGGCAGGACATTATTTGCATATTGAGGAGATGTTTAACTGTAGGTCCCTAACCTCATGACTGTTACAGCATTGTTTTCCCTCATCTCATGTTCCATGGAGAAACTTCTTGAACATGGATTATCTCAAGTTAGTTACATTCCTGTTGTGGACCCTGATGGTACCCTTCTACAATGTGCAATTAAAAGCCAGAGCATAAAGTTATTTCTCTGAATAGAGGGTGGTGGTAGAAACATCTTATAAGTCATAAGCATGCATATTCGTGCAAGCATATGAATAAATTGCAGGACACAGTCTGCCACTTCATATACTGAAACTTGTTAGATATTATTGTGAAATATTCATCTAACTGTAATATAATTGTGTTTTTCTGGTGCCTTATTTTTAAGAAGAACATGTGTTTTGTAGCCTCCTCTTTATTGCCCAAAGGAATTCCAAAGCTGTTTACGATCATCTTCGCTTCTCCCCGCAACAGATACCCTGTCAGTTGGGTGAGGCTGAGAGAGCTCTGAAAGAACTGTGACTGGCCCAAGGTCCCCCAGCTGTGCAGGAGGAGTGGGGAGTTAAACTTGGTTCTCCAGATTAGAGGCTGCCACTCTGAACCATTGAACCAAGCTGGCTCTCCCAACATGATCAGATGAATTTAGATTTCAAAATGGCAGCTGGCAAGCTGTTACATTGTACATATATACAATATATGGCACAGTATAGTGTTCAACAATGGAAGACTTGGGCAATGAACTATGAGAATAAGAGCTGGGACAAGTATGTCCCTGTTTCCATCTGTGAAAAACTAAAGGGTAATGTAACAAACTAAGAGTTCGTCCACCTGTAACCCAGTACTAAGCATGTTTATTTGGAAGTCAGCATGCTTAGAATTGCAGCTTTAGAACAGGCTGCTCATTCCCTTTAGGGATCCCATCTATCTTCCATGGAGTTGCTAAGCAACTGATTGAGGAGGTAGCAGTCAATGATTCTGATGGAGAATGCTTTCGCTTGTACCAGAGAACAAGAGATCCAGGAACCTCAAGTGAATTCGTTTGTCAGATGTGTAAGATCCTGCTTGAGAATGGCCATGGGGGGAGCAGTGTTAGTCTGCAAAGGAAAGGACCAGAAAAACAGAGCTGTGTGTTCAGAATTCAAAAAGACATAGCAGCATCTAACCTGGGGGTGGGGGGGTTGGAACATAGTTGAAATTCCTATGTTGTCCCCCTCTTTTGTGGGGAGCACTATTGCCAAGGTTTTTGGAGTCTGGAAACTGCTACCATAGTGTTAGCCTACAAAGGTATAAAACTGGCTATCAGACTGCAACCAAATTACTAGAACAGCTTTAAACTGGCCATATAGTAAAGGACTGGGTTTAAATGTGAATTTCATTCTTACCTAACCTTTAACAATATATAGTATTTTGAATGCCAACCCTGAAGGGAAGAAAGGCTCAAGAGGGACAGACAAAAACAAGATCTTGTAAACAGAAACCATCTGGTGTCTTCTAAGTATTACATTAAAGCATTTTTATGAACTACTTGTCAGGGAAACTGCACTATTACAAAACAGAGACATTACATGGTCTTCAAGGCTCATCCCCCCCCCCCCCAGAAAGCTTTATTTATTGAATAGGCAGAGAACTGTATAGCCCTGGAGAAATATACGGATGTTGCCCAGGATTTATAGGGCTTGACTGCACTCAGGGAGCCTTTTCTGCCTCTTGATTTGGTTAAGGAAATGTGTGATAGCCCTTTCTACGAGCAACTGCACATCCAGTACAAAATTAAGAATGAAATAAATTCTGCTAAATGTATAAGCATCAAGGAATGGATTAAGATATGTTACTGCCACCCACAGTACAAAACCAGGGTTATTAACCCATGTAAAAGTAAGTCACAAAATCATGGCATTAGCCAACAAGGCAATCCTCTGCTGTGTACTCCTTTGCATCTCTGTGAGTCTTAAAAATAATCTATAAGCAACTAAAGGAAAGCAATAATCTCTTAGTAGTTCGTTTTGATTTTTTAAGGCAAGGAAACAATTGCTACCTTGATATCAAGCTAAGTTTAGTATCACTAAGAGAGACATTAGAAGCAGTTTCCCAGGAACAATGAAGATAAACTAAGCACTTTTTCAATAGTATCTCGAACACACTGATAATGAATGTAGATAATAATAGAATGATTTTCTCCTTGTAATGCTATCATCACTTTTACAATAAACAGAATAACTTATTCTGGGCAACCACCAAGAAGAAATAGATTTGCTGCCAAAAATTGTTAGTATATAACTATCAATAAACATAATAAAGCTCAAGTTTACACCTCACTTCCTACATAATTGCCCCCCTGGAAATATTCCCCCAATAGGAGATGGCCCTCAGCCAGGAATGGTCCACCTTGGTAGTTTAGCCCCAATCAGGAGGGCGCCCTCAGTCAGAAAGGGCTAATAAAGTGGTCACCTCTTCACCTCCAACTTCCTGCCAGTTTCAGAAGTTTGCTGGGTAGAAGAGAAGGCAGCCTCTGAGCATGTCCTGCTGCAAGTAAGTTGCCCTGCTCTCCTGGGCTCTTTCAGTGCAGAAGACATAGGGGGAGTGAGCCACCTCGTGGTGTAGCCTCTGTGTGCCTTCTAGAGGAAGGGTTGTGGGAGGCCCAGAAATGGACCCCTGCTGGCCCTCTGGAACCCAGGACAACCAGGAAAAGCCTCTGCCCTGGTAATGTTTACTCATGAGTAAGTCATGTGAAGGTTGTAATTTGCAATCTGAGAAGGGGGGAATGCTTTGGGGGTAGCAATCACAAGCAATTGCAACAGGGAAAATAGTGTTGATGTGGTGGGACTGGAATGATGTAGACTTTTCCTTTCCATATAGATACCACTTTGGTCTTGCTGTAATTTTTCCAAGACAATCACAACAAAGCAAATTTAAGACCAATGGCATGGAAGAGGAGGAAACTGTAGATGGGGCACAGAAACACTATGAGGGCATGGGGACACGTGGAGGGGGGGCACTTTTCCCAGTAGCAACTTCCCAGTAGAAGAACAGTTGGTTTATATACCCTGTTTTCACTGCACAAAGAAATCTCAGAGTGGCTTATAACAGCCTTCCATTCCACAGTGCAGGAACTCACAACTACCCGCCCAGCCACAGTGACCCCAGTTTCATGCCCAAGTGATTATTCCCCCCCCCCCCATACACACACAATGGAAATCTCCAGATTCCAGCCTGGCCTGGAGAAAATTCACCTACCATCTCACAGTGGCGATCAGCAATTCCCTGGGTATGCAAGGAAAGGGCCACAAGAGATAAACATTGGCACATTCTTTCCTGCCCACCTACTCATAAGTTCATAAAAGTTCATAAAATCAACATTTCTGTCAGATGACTATCTAGCTGCTGCTTAAAGACTTCCAAAGAAGGAGAACCCACCACTTCCCGAGGAAGCCTGTTCCTCTGAGAAACCGCTCTGTGAGGAACTTCTTCTGGATGTCTGGTCAAAAATTCTTTTTAATTCATTTTAACCCATTGCTTCTGGTCCAACCCTCTGGGGCAACAGAAAACATCTCTGCTTCATCTTCTATATGACAGCCCTTCAAGTATTTGAAGAACAAGAAGAAGAACAAGAACAACAAGAAGAGCTGGTTCTTATATGACGCTTTTCTCTACCTGAAAGTGTCTCAAAGCGGCTTATAGTTGCCTTCCCTTTCTTCTTTTGAAGACGGTGATCATATCACCTCTTAGTCAGCTTCTCTCCAGGTTAAACAGACCAAGCTCCCTCAACCTTTCCTCATATGTCTTGGTCTCCAAGCCCCTCACTATTTTTGTTGCCCTCCTGTGGATGTGCTCCAATTTGTCTACATCCTTCTTCAATTGTGGTACACAAAGTTGAATACAGTATTTTAAGTGAGGTCTAACCAGAACAGATTAAAGCAGTACCATCATTTCGCACGATCTGGATATTATATGGCACTGCTAGAGATCTAAGCATGACTATGAAAACTTCAGGACTAAGAATATTGGCTGAGCTGGCAGCTATGATTAGCCATCTAATTTCAAGACTTCAAAGCCAGGGGGGAACTATTTCTGGGACTGCTAATTGAAGGATGCTAATTGAAGGATGCTAAAGCAGTTTCAGGAGATTTTCTGAAGGTTGGTGACTCTGGGTCAGGAATGTTCCTTGAGGTTTGGAGGTGGGCCCTCAGGACTCCAGGGAGCTTTTGCCATGTAGCCAGATTACAGATGTGCATCCTAGCACCCGCTGTTTCCCTACAGAATACTACAAAATAACTTTTTAAATCATTGTTCATATGATTTATACATACATAGTAGGACCTGGAAACAGTCACAGGTTATAATCCAAATATAGACACATTTAGTTTTGAGCACTATATCAGTGACGACATACTTACCAGAACAGTCACTTTTATCAATTATTTTTGTATTGTAAATATTTCAGCTGAATGCTTGCACTTTTGGCAAGATCCAAGATTAGCTTATTCTGGAAGCCTGCTGAAAGCCAAAGTTCTCCAGCACATTATTGGTAGAAATCTTACCATGTCATCAACTTGAAGGGTGCATACAAAACCCAACTCCCAACATTGCCTCATCCAACCCAGTTTTGGGGCATGCTAACTGAGGCAGTAGAGAGTGGAATTCTGCCCTACCTGCATGTTTTTACTGGTAGCTGACTGTCAGTTCTGGAGACTAATATAAGAAAATTATTCAGGAAACTCCATGAATTGTTTTCTGGTCCTCCAGGGCTACTAGTTGGCCATTGTGTGAAACAGGATGCCATAGGGTTGTCAGGTTCCTCCTGACCAATGTCTGGGGATGTATGTGTGAGGGGAAAAGGGTCAGACTCAGGTTGGGAAATTTCTGCTGGAGTTGGAGCCAGAGGAAGACAGGGACCTCAGTCCTCTAAATCAGGGGTAGTCAACTTGTGGTCCTCCAGATGTCCATGGACTACAATTCCCATGGGAATTGTAGTCCATGAACATCTGGAGGACCACAGGTTGACTACCCCTGCTCTAAATCATCCATTGTCTCTAGAAGAGTTGATCTATGTAATCTGGTGATCAGCTGTAATTCCTGGAGATCCCCAGACCCTCTCCTGGAGGCTGGCATCTCTAGGATGCTGGATGAAATGGACCTCTAATCTTATCCAGCAGGGCACCAACTATGTTCTCAAACTTCCTAGCTCTCTTCTCTTCCTTTCTGTCTTCAGCTAAAGCAATCTATCCCCATTTACGAATCTGATTCTTGTCTAGGAGGGACTGACTGTAACAAATTTGGCAATCCCTGGTTTTATCTGAAATAGTCTTTCTTGCAAATGGTAGTAATTGCATCTGAACCAAATAGGCCTTTCCCCATATTTCAGTTTAAAGCGGTAAGAAAATGCAATATTACCTGTGTGTGTTTGTGTGTATGAGAGACGTTAATTAAAAATTGGTTTTCATGACTCCCAGTTTAAACTTAAAGCATAACTAAAAGGAGGCACCTAATTGAGGAGGTGTAAATGTAACCAACGAAGACTTTATTTTACTATTTTTGTATTAACAGCTTATACTTATATAACTTATACTTATCTAACAACCTATATATTTTTCCTCTGTACAACTAAGTAGGCCTCCTTTCTTAAATGTGACGGAAATGTGGATGGCTCCAAGATCGTGTTAAGTACAAATTGTTTTATAGGTGCTAGGGGACATTAAAAATGACTGTTAAAATTGTTAAAAAATATGAGCCTAGGAGGTACGACCGCCTCAAGATTCACCGATGCATACTCTGATTTGGATAGAACGCAAGTCTACGGGAATCTCCGCAGTGACTCCCAGCCTAAACCTAAAGCACAACTAAAAGGAGACATCAAATCGAGGAGGTGTAACTAATGAAGACTCTATTTTACCATTTTTTGTATTAATAACTTACACTTATATAACTTAACAACCTTAACAACCTATATATATATATTTCCGTACAACTAAGTAGGCTTTTTTTTCCCTAGTGGAAATGTAGATGGCTCTAAGACTGTGTTAAGTATAAATTGTTTCATAGGTGTTTTGGGACACCAAAAATGACTGTTAAAATTGTTAAAAACTATGCAAACAAATGCTGAAACGATGGTAACAAAGTAGGCTTCTCCTTCTAAATGTGGTGGAAACGTGAAAAAGCTTATAAGCTTTGGGTAAAAGTCCATAATATTGTAGCTATGTGGGGTCTTATATTCTTAAATGAAGAGAAGAGGCTTTTTAAGAACAATGGGGCCCTTATCTGATTTACCTAAGAAAATAAGTTAAAAGGGGATTGAAACGGGGTATTAAGTGTATTAAATGAAGAGCATAATCTTTTTCTTACTGTATCAATAATGTAGATTACTTGCATTGTACTATCTTTAATCTTGGAAAATAAAATAAAAACTTTGAATTAAAAAAAAGAAAAAATTGGTTTTCATTCCCCTTGCCACATTAGTAGTATGTTTACTACATTACCCAGCATTACTTGAGTAGTTTCTCTAAAGATCATAACAATGATCATCCAAACCAGAGAAAAGGAAATGTGAAAAGAATGAACACCATTCACTGATACTGAGCCAACCACAAGACAGTCAGTCACAAACCATGTAGGATAAGAACAGGAAATATGGGGTGCAATATACTATAGAAGTACAACAGAGAACTGATGCATGCAATGCCCTCCTGAGCTGGCAAGTCTGGTACGCATCCTGTGAATGATGTGGCATTGGCAGAGGTATCATCAAAACGTGAGTGGGAACTACATGTAAAAAGCAGTGATCCAACACTCTCGTTTTGTTCATGGTCTTTCTTTCCCTTTAAGACAATAAAATGAGTGTTTTTGGAGGACAATAATACAACTACCATGGGGAAAATTCATGCAGATAAACCCAACTGGGAATATACAGATGCCATTAGCACATTGTCCAAAATGTTTGCCAGAGATACAACAAACATGGACGTTTTGCTTGAAGAATTCTGAAATTACTTAGAACAATTCTGATAAATTAGTGAACACCAAGAACCATTCACAAGGTCACTGTACAAATATCTGTCTACCAAAACTAAAGCTTTTGTGATGCTATGGGATCATTCCAGAAAACAGGAAGCTGTTATTTGTCTAAAGTCTTCCTACAGGACTTTGCAGAGACACAGCTACTCCAGGGCCTTTTTATTTCTTCACAGACCTCCATTTTGTTTCAAACTAATTTGTTTAAAATTAATGTCCTCCCCCCCAGATGACTATCACATTTCAGTAATCTGTTAGAAGTTTCAAAAGAGACTTCTCACATAGCAACTACTGTGTGGATTCTACCAAAATTAAATAAGGGTTATATGGTTGGAAATATAAGATGAAAAACTTTGTCTTCTCAATGTTACCCAAATGTTGTTTTCCAAGACAGCATTTTCAGGAGTCCCTCACAGAAAGAAAGATGTTCTTCATAATATATCTGACTATTTTACCTATGTTTGAGCAATGTGATGCTTTGTAAAAGGAACTTGAACATCAAACAGGCAGAAGACGCCTGCTATGCTTCATGACTTCGTTGTGAAGTGTTGCCAAAATTACAAGACAGCAAGGTTTTCAATGACAGGAAACTGTCAGAATATCATAGTCATAGCATTTCTAACATAAAGTCCAAAAAAACCCCTCCTAAAACATTAAAAAGATTAGCTGAATATATGAATTATAGGAAGCTGTTCCTTCTTCTAAAAACCTTGTTCGTGACATGGTAGAGAATATAATAAAATATCTAAATGTTAAAAATACTCTGAGAAACAAGTGATATTGCTTTCTTCTACAGCGCCTCAATAAAGCATATTCACTTCAAGTAAAGAAGCTGGTAGGCTGGAACAATGCTTGATTTTAAAAAAAATTACATTGTTTCATAGCAACTGTTGTATTGCACACTGTAAAAAATAATGTTTCCCAGGCAGCACCAAACTCCAATGACTAGGCAGCTGCTTTTCAAATGTCCCATTATCTAAATTTGGGCAACAGATGGGCTCTGAAGAATGAGATCCTCCCATACACACATACACACCTTGGCATTATCTAATCTGGAGAACTGGGTTTGATTCCTCACTCCTTCTCCACATTATTATTATTATTATTATTATTAGATTTATAGCCCGCCACTCCCTTGCGGCTCGTGGCGGGTAACAATATCGCAATTCCCCATTAAAACCCCATAAAACAATAATAACATTGCCAATATTGCCGGCATGGCAAGAATGGCAGCTCAACTCCCCCCCTCCCTCCCACTACTAGCGGGTGGAGAGGAGGTCCTGATGATGTTTTGCTTCGGGTCCAGAACCCGAGTCCCCGGGGGAGGCATAGATCTATTATCAGCCCCGGCCTCAACCATAAACCTGGCGGAAGAGCTCCGTCTTGCAGGCCCTGCGGAATGTTGAAAGATCCCGCAGGGCCCGCAGCTCTCCCGGGAGCTCATTCCACCAGGTCGGGGCCAGGACCGAAAAGGCCCTGGCCCTGGTCGAGGCCAGGCGTGCTTCCCTAGGGCCGGGAACGACCAACAGGTTTTCACCCGCAGAGCGCAAGGCCCTGCGAGGGGCATAGGGCGATAGGCGGTCCCTCAGGTATGTGGGTCCCAACTCGCATAAAGCCTTGAAGGTTAGAACCAGAACCTTGAACCGGATCCGGGCAGCAATTGGCAACCAGTGCAGCTGCCTCAGCACTGGCTGGATGTGGGCCCTCCAAGATGTGCCAGTAAGGACCCTAGCAGCTGCGTTTTGCACTAGCTGAAGTTTCCGGATCAAGGACAAGGGAAGGCCCGCGTAGAGCGAGTTACAGAAATCTATTCTGGAGGTGACCGTTGCATGGATCACTGTGGCTAAGTGTTCGGGGGACAGATAGGGCGCTAATAGTCGGGCCTGGCGAAGGTGGAAAAACGCCTGGCCCGCTACTTTTTTGACCTGCGCCTCCAAAGTCAGGGAGGCATCAATGGCCACACCCAAATTCCTGGCCTGGGATGTGATGGTGAGTTGCGTCCCTGCCAGGGTGGGTAAGCGCGCTTCCTGGTCCTGCCTCCTACGTCCCAGCCACAGGACCTCCGTCTTGGAGGGGTTGAGTTTCAGGCGACTCTGCTCGAACCATTCTGTCACTGCTTCCAAACATCTGGCGAATGGTTCCGGGGGGGAGTCCGGGCGGCCGTCCATGAGGAGATAGAGCTGGGTGTCATCAGCGTACTGGTGGCAACCCAGTCCAAAACTCCGTACCAGCTGGGCCAGAGGGCGCATAAAGATGTTGAATAATGTGGGGGAGAGGACCGCACCCTGAGGGACCCCACAAGGGAGTCTATAGGAACGCGAGAACTCATCTCCCACTGCAACCCTCTGGGTCCGGTCCTGGAGAAAGGAGCGTATCCAGCGTAACACTGTGCCCCGTATCCCCGTGCTGGCAAGGCGGTGGACCAACAGCTCGTGGTCCACGATGTCAAAAGCGGCCGACAGGTCCAGAAGAACCAGCACTGCCGACCCGCCCTTATCCAGCTGGCGACGGAGGTCATCCAACAGGGCGACCAGCACCGTCTCCACCCCGTGGCCAGGTCGAAAGCCAGACTGATATGGATCGAATGCCGAAGTTTCTTCCAAGAATGCCAGGAGCTGGTCTGCCGCGGCCCTTTCAACCATCTTGCCCAGGAACGCCAAGTGCGACACTGGGCGATAGCTGGCAGGGTCCCGCGGATCCAGCGTAGATTTTTTCAGGAGAGGGTGAACCACTGCCCCCTTCAGCTGCTCAGGGAACTCCCCGGACTCCAGGGAGAGGTTGATAATGTCCCTGAGCTGGCCTCCTATCTTCTGGCCGCCTCCTTTGAGGAGCCATGATGGACAGGGGTCAAGGGGGCAAGTGGTCGCCCTAACTGAGCCTAGCAACTTGTCCACTTCGGATAAAGAGAGCCGTCTGAAGCCATCAAACGTCACCTCCAAAGGCGGCCAACAGGCCTCCAGTTCATTTACTGTATTAACTGTGGCGGGAAGATCGCGGCGGAGAGACGAGATTTTGTCCGCAAAATAGCTCGCAAATGCCTCACGGCCGAATTCCAATTTGCTATTATTTTGGCGCCCCTCAAGGGCGGTAAGGGATCTAACTACCCTAAATAATTGGGCCGGGCGAGAGCTTGCGGACGCGATTTCCGTGGCAAAAAATTCACGTTTTGCCACTTTCACCGCTATCTCATACGCCCTCATAAGCGTGCGATAAGATGTTCTCGTAGCTTCGTGCAGCCAGCTGGGTGACCTTGGGCCTGTCACAGGGTTCTCAGAGATCTCTCTCAGCCTCATCTACCTCACAGGGTGTCTGCTGTAGGGAGAGGAAGGGAAGGTAATTGTAAGCCACTTTGAGACTCCTTCACATGTTAAAAAGCAGATTACAAAGAAACCAAGGTGTAGTCTGATGGGGCTTTCTACCCACTGCCAGCTGAAATAAATCTCTGCCTTCTACAATGAATTCAATTTCCACTTTATTTGGGGTGCTTTACATTTTCTCTCGGCAACATGCATGATTGATCCAGAGTGACTCTACCTCCCCCCCTCCGCAATATCCAGAAGTGGATATAATCCTCAATATTTGAAAAATCAGCATCAGTAAATGTGCAGATCTCTGCTTTTTGTGAATTAACTTCCTGCCTCATGCCCCCAATGCTGTAACAAAGCAATCTTCCCTGATTGGCCAGGGCATCAGTTCAAAGACTTCCTGGTTCCCAGTTGTAAGGGTTGTCTTAAAGTGACTGCACTCCAGAAGCCTTAACATCTCTCAGCAGAGATTTGCATCTTGGATTTATTCCCCATCCTCTGCTGTCTCCAATCCACTTTTCCCTTCCCCTGCTGTTGTTCAAGAAAAGAAAGATACTCCTGCTGTTCTTGGCTCCACTCCCCGCCCTGAGCTTCCCCAATCCAGTGCAGAACATTTTGTTTCAATGGGGGGGGGGGAGGACAAAGGAAGACCCGGGTTCAAATCTATCTGAATTCAGCAGGCTCCACAATGGAATAAACAAAAGTAAGTGCAGAATCAGCCCAGTTCTAAAAGCCACATTTTCTAATCAACCCATTATAGCACTATGATCTTGAAAATCTCTAATGACATTGTTACCACAAGTTCCATACATATTTCACACAGTGCTTATGTCGTAGAAGAGATGGGACACAAATCAGAAGGTACCCTCCACCCCTTAATACTGGCTGCTTTCCTTGCTAATTATGAAAAAAGCAAAATCAGTCCCTATTGGACAGGATAGGGGTCTTTATGTCCTCAGAAATCTCCTATGTGTGCAGCACAATACAATTCTATACATTAATCAGGGAGAGCTCCAAAGACTGTCCCAAGGAGGACTGAACGTGTTTCAGGAGTGTTGAATGTTGAGAGCAGTTGAGAATCAACTGAAAGTAACTAGGGGTGGGTGGGGAAGCATTAACCAATTTGATCCCCAGGAGCTTAGAGGAAGGGGGGTGGGTTAAATTATCCTTGTCTTTGATTCTTAGCTGGCCCAACATTGATTATCCTATAAGTGAGGTGTTGTACATGTTCCATGAAGTCCGTCATATTTTTAAAATCCCACTTATATCGAAGGCATATTTCTAAACTGGAAGGATGTCAGGGCAGACTTGGTTAGTACTTGGTGTTTGGTTAGTACTTAGGAATAGCTTGGGATGGCCAAACAAGGTTTTAGGGCATGATTGACAAAGCTGAGGAAAACCCAAGATCTCACCAGCAGAGCATCAGTTTCAGTGCTGGCTTCAAGACTGGACAGCTGACTCTTGGACAAGTGAGGGCCCTTGAAACTGGAAGAGACAGGATGCCCAAACACACAGTTGTCTCATGCTATCTCTGGCTTCCTTGTGTGCTCAGTGAAAAATGAGAATAGAAGTCCTAAGCTGGTGGGCTTTTTATCTGGCTTGGACACGGCTTCAGGAGCTGGCTCTGGTTCTTCATAAGCAGGAATGGCAACCTGCAAGAGAGGGCTGAAGATTTCTTGGAATCACAGGTCAGTTCCAAATTACAGAGATAAGTTCCCCTGAAGAAAATGAATTCCTTGGAGGGTTGAGTCTGTGGCAGTGTACCCCACTGAGTTCCCTCTCTTCCCCAGGTCCCACCACGAATTCATAGTTATTTCCTGGCTCGCAAACACCTTGAAAAATAACCAGGGTGGGCAGCCATGTTATTCTGAAGCAGAAGCACAAAGTTTGAGTCCAGAGGCACCTTTAAGATGAAGGAAGTTTAATTCTGGGCATAAACTTGTGATGAAGTGTGCATGCACACAAAAGCTTATAGCAAGAATTAAATTTCCTTTGTCTTAAGACCAACACAGCTACCCAGTTTAAAGCTATTCTATGACAACTACTCCAATATAAACCTTTATGACTTCATTCACAGCAATGTTTTTTTAAGGATTGCCACCTATTATTTTTATTTATTTCTTTGAATATGTAACCTGCCCTCTCTGCTGAGGTGGACTGCAGAGGGAGAACACTTACATAGTAATAGTTTAATAAATTAATAAAACATAGTCACGAAAACCATTCTAAACATTCTAAGTAACTAAAAGCTAGAACCCTGGGTGGGGGTGTGATACAGGATATCTCCTTAAAGAGACATAAGTTGCAAGAGAAGGCCTTTCATAAAGCTTACTGTATTTCCAATTTATATATCTCTCACTTGAGGAGCACTTTTTAGCACTAGGAAAAAAAATATGCCTCTTGACAGAGCTGTTATTTAAGCTGCCTGCTGGATGTATCCTGACAAAATTAGAGGCTTTTATTAATCTGATAGCTTGTGAGTCACCACAATATATGCCAAGGCCCCATAAATACTTTGCCAGTCTTCCACTCACTAGGTGACCTTTGAAAAGAAATGCTTCCCCTTGCTCAAGCCCTACGTCATTCATTGTATATGCGAACAGGAATCCACTTGAAATAGCTCTGTATGAGGAAAATGCATGTAGAAGCAGAGGAAGGGGGTAAAAACTCTGCAAATACCACAGAATGTTGCTTTGTCTCACTTATAATAATCTGAACATGCCCCTCTCTGCACAATGTCCTGGAATAATACCTTTTAGAAAACCATGTTGCATTGAAGCAGAATGTTCACAGCACCATATTATGCAGGAGGGCAGAAACCAAGTTAATGTATGATGCCCCCACCTCTATGGGGGCATAGGTTGTCATATCAGAAATGGATATGGCATTTATAAGAACTTGTGAATATATTCTTATTTAATGGCAGCTGCTGCAGCAGAGGTTGGTTTCCTGGTTACTGAATATTCCAGAGGAGTTTAAATTAAAATATGCTTGATAGGATGTGTCACTAATAGATAAGCAGTCTCAAATGTCTGTATTAACCACACAAGCCATCTCAAAACCATTTGCATTTGAAAAGCTTTAGCTTTGAAAGGGTTTAGCTCACAAATGTGCACATAACTTCACAGGACACTTAATTTCTCTTCTCCCACGCCCCGCCCGCCCTTAGGCTTCAGGTTTCCCCATTTCTTTGGAGTTGTTCTATCAGCGACCAGGGGTGGGTGGGAGGAGGCCATCTTGCAGTATCTCCCCTCTCAGAATAATAGTTGAAAAAAGCTCAAAGAGGAGCAGATAAAAAGGTCCACTTCTGTTCTACATTCCTTCAACCCATTTCAACGTCTGGGAATTACTCATGAAAAATAGTTTAAGAATCAATTTAGCACATACATCTCATCTGGCCTTGTGTGTTACTTTTAATCCAATTAGTGCTTGAGCTTGCAAAACAAGGGCACTTTGGTAGAGAGATAGACAACAGACTTCCATGCAGAGCACAGAACAAAATATTCCCGATGCAATAATATACAGAGTTATACCCTTCTGTAGTCCATTGGCTATGCTTAGGTCTTTTGACCAGAGGTCCATTTGTCCATTCTACTGCACAACCTCATCAGAAAACTACATCAGAAAAATGTGGGGCACTGCTCTTCCCCTGCAGTCTCCGTCATGCCTTTTACTATTCCTAGTATAAGGTTGTCAACCTCCTGAGGGAGCCCTAGAGTCCCTGTGGAACTAGAGCTGATCTCCAGACTACTGGGGTCATTCCCCCTAGATAAAATGGCAACTTTGGGAGGCAGAATCTATGCCTGCTCAGCTCCCCTCTCTGCTCCCCCCATGCTGTACCCCACATCTTTCCTAAGCTAGAATTTGCAACCTGTAGCATGGCTGTTATGATTCTTTGTGAGATGTTTCAAATGCACGTTTGCCAAAAAGTAATCTCAGGTACTGTTTTTGAGATGTTTTCAGTTTAATATTATGCATCTTGTATTGCATACAATCTTACCGTATGGTAGGTACTGCCTTCTTACAACTGCCCCTGGTAGATAATGCTCTTTTTTCCTTGGAGCAAACTGGAGGGATGCCCTCTGAAATTCCCTGTGCACACTAGGCTCTGGAGGCTTCTTGGGCAGGGCCTAGTGACAGTGGGAGGAGAGGGATGGTTTCCACTGCACTGAACATGCAGAGAAACACGTGGACACAAATGGACTGTCTAGTAGGCATCCTGTCAGTTCACAATCTGCAGCTAGGGAGCATCATTTGGAATAGTAAATAATTTTACAGAATAACTGTTTTCTGATAGATATTTAACCTAAAACCCACCCATTTCCTTTTAAATCCTAGACTAGTAGCAAGCATTTAGTCTACCTGTGCCAAAATTACAACTGAAATTAGCTGTTTTAAGTCAGCTCAGGAACACCCAAAATTCTGGGAATAATGTAAAAATATCTCCTGAAAATTTCAGGGGAGTGTCAGGTTTCAAGGAGGTTCAGGATATGCTCTTGGAACAGCACTTATTTGGCAAGATATTGGCTAAGTAACAGATAATGGTGAGGTAGACCATCCAGAGCTTATTAAAATTTAAAAGGCAAAGGGACCAAACTGGTTCCAGATTTAGCAATTTCCCTGATGAAAGCTCTTCTCCACAGCTGACAACACTGAAGGTACCAGCTGCCAGCTTACAGCCAGAAAATGACAAGGAGATTGGTGGGTTCCCAGAATCCTCTGAGGCTTGGCTATCACTGTGGCGATGTCTTCTCCCATCATCAGAGGGGCCATTTTTTTTTAAATAGCTGTTGAATAGCCATTCATAGATATAACAGGATAATTTCAATACTCCCTACTTTTTGTTTTTTTGCTTTGCCATTAAGTCACAGATGACTTATGGTGACTTCACAGAGTTTTCAAGCCTAGCTTTTGACATCTGTCAAGATGAGGCTAGGCTGGGGCTATCTAAGTCAGAGCCCTTCCTCAATATGACAAAATTATTTTCAGTAATAATCATGAAATAAAACAAATAATAATAATGGCTAGAAAAGAAGTGCAGAGTAAAAAAATTCTTTTTAAAAAACTTTGTATATATTGTTGTTGTTATGTGCGAAGTCGTATCCGACCCATCGCGACCCCATGGACAATGATCCTCCAGGCCTTCCTGTCCTCTACCATTCCCCTGAGTCCATTTAAGTTTGCACCTACTGCTTCAGTGACTCCATCCAGCCACCTCATTCTCTGTCGTCCCCTTCTTCTTTTGCCCTCGATCGCTCCCAGCATTAGGCTCTTCTCCAGGGAGTCCTTCCTTCTCATGAGGTGGCCAAAGTATTTGAGTTTCGTCTTCAGGATCTGGCCTTCTAAAGAGCAGTCAGGGTTGATCTCCTCTAGGATTGACCGGTTTGTTCGCCTTGCAGTCCAAGGGACTCGCAAGAGCCTTCTCCAGCACCAGAGTTCAAAAGCCTCAATTCTTTGACGCTCGGCCTTCCTTATGGTCCAACTTTCGCAGCCATACATTGCAACTGGGAATACCATAGCCTTGACTAAATGCACTTTTGTTGGCAGGGTGATGTCTCTGCTTTTTAGGATGCTGTCTAGATTTGCCATAGCTTTCCTCCCCAGGAGCAAGCGTCTTTTAATTTCTTTGCTGCAGTCCCCATCTGCAGTGATCTTGGAGCCCAGGAAAATAAAATCTGTCACTGTCTCCATTTCTTCCCCATCTATTTGCCAGGAATTGAGAGGGCCGGATGCCATGATCTTTGTTTTCTTGATGTTGAGTTTCAAGCCAACTTTTGCACTCTCCTCCTTCACCCGCATCAACAGGCTCTTTAGTTCCTCTTCACTTTCTGCCATTAGAGTGGTATCATCTGCATATCTGAGGTTGTTGATATTTCTCCCTGCAATCTTGATCCCAATTTGTGACTCCTCTAATCCCGCATTTCTCATGATGTGTTCTGCATACAAGTTAAATAGGCAAGGCGACAGTATACAGCCTTGCCGAACTCCTTTCTCAATTTTGAACCAGTCAGTGATTCCATGTTCAATTCTCACTGTTGCTTCTTGATCTGCATATAAATTTCTCAAGAGACAAATAAGATGCTCTGGTATTCCCATCTCTAAAAGAACTTGCCACAATTTGTTGTGCTCCACACAATCAAAGGCTTTAGCATAGTCAATGAAGCAGAAGTAGACGTTCTTCTGGTACTCCCTAGCTTTCTCCATGATCCAGCGTATGTTGGCAATTTGATCTCTAGTTCCTCTGCCTCTTCGAAATCCTGCCTGTACTTCTGGAAGTTCTCGGTCCACACATTGCTGGAGCCTAGCTTGTAGGATTTTGAGCATAACTTTGCTAGCATGAGAAATTAGTGCAATGGTGCGGTAGTTTGAACATTCTTTGGCATTGCCCTTCTTTGGGATTGGAATGTAAACTGACCTTTTCCAATCCTGTGGCCATTGTTGAGTTTTCCAAATTTGCTGGCATATTGAGTGTAGCACTTTTACTGCATCGTCCTTTAAGATTTTCAATAGTTCAACTGGAATGCTGTCACCACCACTAGCTTTATTGTTGCTCAGACTTCCTAAGGCCCATTTGACTTCACATTCCAGGATGTCTGGCTCCAGGTCAGTAACTACCCCACTGTGGTCATCAGGGATGTTAAGCTCGCTCTTGTATAGTTGTTCTGTATAATTTTGCCACCTTTGTTTAATCTCTTCTGTTTCTGTGAGGTCCCTACCATTTTGGTCCCTTATCATACCCAACTTTGCATGAAACGTTCTCTTCATATCTCCAATTTTCTTGAAAAGATCTCTGGTCCTCCCCATTCTATTGTTTTCTTCTATTTGTTTGCACTGTTCATTTAAGAAGGCATTCTTATCTCTTCTAGCTTTTCTCTGGAATTCTGCATTCAATTGGGTGTATCTTTCTCTTTCTCCCTTGCCTTTCACTTCCCTTCTCTCCTTAGCTATTTGTAAAGCTTCCTCAGACAGCCATTTTGATTTCTTGCATTTCTTTTTCTTTGGGATGGTTTTAGTTGCTACCTCTTGTACAATGTTGCGAACCTCCGTCCATAGTTCTTCAGGCACTCTGTCTATCAGATCTAATTCCTTAAATCTATTTGTCACCTCTACTGTGTATTCTTCGGGGATATGATTTAGTTCATACCTGAGTGGCCTAGTGCTTTTCCCTACTTTCTTCAATTTAAGCCTAAATTTTGCAACAAGAAGCTCATGATCTGAACCACAATCAGCTCCTGGTCTTGTTTTTATTGACTGGATAGAACTTTTCCATCTTTGGCTGCAGAGCACATAGTCAATCTGATTTCTGTGTTGACCATCTGGTGATGTCCATGTGTAGAGTCGTCTCTTGGGTTGTTGGAAAAGAGTGTTTGCTATGACCATTGTATTCTCTTGACAAAATTCTACCAGCCTGTGCCCTGCTTCATTTTGTACTCCAAGGCCAAACTTGCCTGTTATCCCGGTTATCTTTTGGCTTCCTACTTTAGCATTCCAATCCCCCATGATGATAAGCACATCATTTTTTGGCGTTGCTTCTAGAAGGTGTTGTAGGGCTTCATAGAACTGATCAACTTCATCCTCTTCAGCAGCAGTGGTTGGGGCATAGACCTGGATCACTGTGATGTTGAATGGTTTGCCTTGGATTCGAACTGAGATCATTCTGTCATTTTGGGGATTGTATCCCAAGACTGCTTTTCCTACTCTCTTATTGATTATGAAGGCTACTCCATTTCTTCTGCGAGATTCTTGTCCACAGTAGTATACCTGATGGTCATCTGAATTAAATTCACCCATTCCTGTCCATTTTAGTTCACTGATTCCTAAAATGTCGATGTTCAGTCTTGTCATTTCTTGTTTGACCACGTCCAGCTTGCCTTGATTCATGGATCTGACGTTCCAGGTTCCTATGGAATAAAAATCTTTACAGCATCGGACTGTCTTTTCGCCACCAGTTACTTCCACAACTGAGCGTCCTTTCGGCTTTGGCCCAGCCGCTTCATTCATTCTGGCGCTACTCGTACTAGCCGTCTGCTCATCCCCAGTAGCATATTGGACACCTTCCGACCTGAGGGGCTCATCTTCCAGCGTCATATCATTATGCCTATTGGAACTGTCCATAGAGTTTTCATGGCAAAGATACTGGAGTGGTTTGCCATTTCCTTCTCCAGTGGATCACCTTTTGTCAGAGCTCTCAGCTATGACCTGTCCGTCTTGGGTGGCCCTGCACGGCATAGCTCATAGCTTCACTGAACTACGCAAGCCCCCTTGCCACAACAAGGCAGCGATCCTTGAAGGGGGTTTGTATATATAATCATGCCAATAAAAAATTCAAATTCCAACACGCTGTTCTGTCACCAGAACCAGCATATTGTATTGGTTAAAGTGTCGCATTAGAATCTAGGAAATCCAGGTTTGAATCCCCACTTGTTCCATGGAAGCTTACTGGGTGACTTTGTGCCAATCATATTACTCTCAACCTAGCCCTGATCTGGATAGCCTCAAGATAGTCAGATCTTGGAAGCTAAGCAAGGCTAACATGAAGGCAGGCAATAGCAAACCACCTTCAGACATCTCTTGCCTATAGGGTCTCCATATGTCAGCTATGATTTGACAGCAAAAACAAAAAACAAAAAACAAAACCAAAAAAAAAATCCATCACACCACTTGTGTTCTGAGCAGTCTTTTGAGAGGACCCATTTCAAAGCCTAAGTGCTGACCACCCCAAATATCTAGAATGCATTTTTGAGAACCAGGAGTCTACCTTCGTACCAACTTCTAATAACTAATACTAGGCAAAGCATCACAAAATAGTGACTACAAATTTCACCAGACTAGATGTTAGGAAATGTTGTTAGGTGTGAAGTTGTGTCTGACCCATCACAACCCCATCGACAATGATCCTCCAGGCCATCCTGTCCTCTACCATTACTCGAAGTCCATTTAAGTTCGCACCGACTGGTTCAGTGACTCCATCCAGCCACCTCATTCTCTTTCGTCCCCTTCTTCTTTTGCCCTCAATCGCTCCCAGCATTAGGCTCTTCTCCAGTGAGTCCTTCCTTCTCATGAGGTGGCCAAAGTATTTGAGTTTCATCTTCAGGATCTGGCCTTCTAAGGAGCAGTCAGGGCTGATCTCCTCTAGGACTGACCAATTTGTTCACCTTGCAGTCGAAAGGACTCAAAAGAGTCTTCTCCAGCAGCAAAGTTAAAAAGCCTCAATTCTTTGATGCTCAACCTTCCTTATGGTCCAACTTTCACAGCAATACATTGCAACTGGGAAGACCATAGCCTTGACTAGATGCACTTTTGTTGGCAGGGTGATGTCTCTGCTTTTTAGGATGCTGTCTAGATTTGCCATAGCTTTCCTCCCCAGGAGCAAGCATCTTTTAATTTCTTTGCTGCAGTCCCCAACTGCAGTGATCTTGGAGCCCAAGAAAATAAAATCTGTCACTACCTCCATTTCTTCCCCATCTATTTGCCAGGAATTGAGAGGGCCAGATGCCATGATCTTCGTTTTCTTGATGTTGAGTTTCAAGCCTACTTTTGCACTCTCCTCCTTCACCCGCATCAATAGGCGCTTTAGTTCCTTTTCGCTTTCTGCCATTAGAGTGGTATCATCTGCATATCTGAGGTTGTTGATATTTCTCGCTGCAATACTCTAACTACTGCTTAGCGAAATCTGGCTGAAGAGAGAGGGAAGGGAGAAAATGGAGAAAACTGGAGAAAATGACCTGCAGGCTGGCAATTACTGTAGCAGCCATCAGTTAGCTGGCTCAGTTGTTAAGTGAATTTGCTTCAGTCTTGGAGAAAGGAAAGTTTAGAGATCTTAAGAGTATTTTTTGCTATGCCCAGACTTTTCTGCACTCCTATTGGCCAAAACTGCATTTTAAAAATAGAAGGAAAGATGTTTGGCTAGCTGCTGCATGACTCTGCCTTTAAGGCCCCCCCTTCAAAGACCTTCCTCAAGCTGTGCCCTACCCTGGTATACCACATGGAGCTGGCAACCCTATTCCATGCTCACTCCAAAATCTGTATTATACCCCTCTCCTCATTGTTCGTCTCCACTTCTGTTTGCTCAATCATACTAATTCCTGCTTCTTGTGCTCAAACAATATATTAAATTTTGTGAAAATATAAATACAAAGGATGAGGGTGAAATACTTCACCAGGAAGGAGTCATTAAGGTGAAACAGTGTAGAATCATTGATAAGATCAGACACTAGGGGCCTTTTTGCACGGCTTCAAAATCGCACAATGGTTGCCAATTGGAAACGCTATTGATTTGGCTTAACGCACGACGTCGTAGACAATCTGCCACACACCTGAAACCAATCTGCAAAAAGCGCTTCGTTGTAGCGCTTTCAGGGGAATCCCAAAAAGTGGATTCACCCTCCGGAAAGCGATACACTCCTGCAACCAATCTGCAACACTAGCGAAAAAGACCTGTGAGTTAACATTGTTGCGGTTTCTTCAAAGTCCCTCCTCCTGAGCCTGTCCTCCAAACTTCCGGCGAAGCGATCGCCATTTTTTTTTCTCCGAGCGAGCGGGGATAAACGCACCAGTGAGCCTCTTTCTGTTTAGAGGCTTCCCTGGCTTCAGTCCCTCTCCTTTAGTCACTAAGCACAAACCACAGAAAAGCACGTTTGCTGAAGTATTTTCCCTTTATTTTTTACACATTAATTCAGCCGAAAATCGGGCCCGTGAGAGGGGGGGGGGATTTTTTTTTTTTACTCGAGGCAGCGTGGCAACGATCATACGATCAAACAACAGCTCAAACACACCAGGCAGCTGTATGGGTCTCTCCGTTGCAACGAATCTACCCAGATTCGTTGCAATGGGTCTGTTTTTTTTTTTTAAAAAAAAAGCTTTCTTAAAGGGAAAGGGGCTGTTTGGGAGCATGCTAACGACTGCCCATTGGCTGCTTGACGGCCAGGGGCGGGACGAGCTTGGCAATAGCGCTTCCTTTCTAGCGATTTCTGCCGAGACCAGAAGCCTGTGGGAAACGCTAAAAAACGCAACTGATTCCACTACAAAGGCAGGTATGCATAACGACGAATTCCACTATTTTAAATGGCGATTTTTCATTCAGTGACCAATTTGCAACAAAGATCCCCGTGCGTATAGGCCCTAGGTGTTGTCCTATTCCTTTGGTCCTGTTGTGTTGGGTGGGGGAGAGATCATATTGCCCAACCCTTTTGTATAGATTACTTACATCACTCCTGTGACAGCCAGGTAACCTCTTGCTTGAGATTAATATACAGCCTGCTTTGGGCTTATTTCAGACACGCAAAATGTTAGGGGTAGGCTTGTCTTGTCCTAATCTGTCTTACTTATAGTGAATCTGAAATAAGATGGATGATTGCAGCCTTTCCTCTTTGCATAGCAAAGGATATGTCTGGTGTATCAGAATGGTCCCATAAGCAGCAGATCTATGCTTGCCTTTGCAATGATTTCAGTGGGATTTCAAAATAATTACAAGCCTTGATATCTGATATCTTTTTTAAAGTGCTTCTTTCTAAAACCTGGATCAATGTATAACCACTTCGTGTTTTGCTTTGAACCCATCAGAACTGAGAAAAGCAGCTGCCATGCATCTAATTAACTGCCAGATTACTACTTCTAATTAGATGTTTTAAATCTGTTTTCAAACAGAGGGTCCTTGCTCTCGGAAGCTGTCATTGGTGGCCGGCAACATTAGCAGGGGCAATGGGGCATCCTCTCAGTAGTTCCCTGAACTTCTTTTCTCAGCCCCACCAGGGCTACTATCCTCCCCTCTGCTGGAGAGATTTTTTAAAAAGTAAATTGCTAGATCACTGCAGCACCATAATATTATAATGACTGATGATTTTCAGGATCCACTAGTCCTTAGCCTTTTTTTTTTAAAGGTCTCTAGTGCCTTTTCAGATGCAGGCCATATACTTTCCCTTATAACTGCAACAAAAAGTTTAAAAGATTTTGCAAGCTACTGCCCCTCATTCACACTCCCAAAGGGGAATGCCTCCCTTCATCTGATGAATGAGAGGAAAATAGCTTTTCTCTGAGTCCTTCCTCCATTCTTGTAAGGCAACATCAACTGTATGAACCTCAGATACGTTAGCAGGAACTGCACTAACCCTTAGTTGTTTTGATTTTCTAGCATGCAGTTAAAAGTCGTTTTATTGTTGCTTTGATACAAAATCTCAGGATCCCTCCCATGTAGGGACTCAACTCCATAACTATATATACTGGGAAGAAATGTTGATGTGGCTCATACAATGGACACAGTTTGGATTTTTTTTTTTAAGGGAAGCATTGACTAGGAAGCAGAGAATTTAGGGAGAATGGGATGCTGAAGACAAGTAGGTTCCATGGCTATCAGTCATTCTGACAGTTATCTTCAGATTCTCTGGTTGAGGTACTTTTCTGCTCTGTCCACTGTCCCAGTGGTCCCCAACCTGCGGGCCGCAGCCCGGTGCCGGGCCGCGAAGGCCATGGCGCCGGGCCGCGGCTCCCTCTCCCGGCCCCCCCCCGCAGTAAAAAACTTCCCGGGCCGCAAGCTTGCGGCCCGGGAAACTTCTTACTGCGGCAGGGCGGGGAGAGGGAATCAGGGCCGGGCCGCGCCCGTGCGGGCGCGGCCCGATGTGCGGGCGCAACTCGCGGGCGCGGGCCGATGCGGGGGTGCGGCCCGCGGGTGCGGGCCGATGCGTGGGCATGGCCGATGCGTGGGCGTGGCCCGCACACGGGCCGCGAGCCGCGCCCCAATGCCCTGCCTCAGAAAGGTTGGGGACCACTGCACTGTCCAACCGTCTCTGATCCAACTCCCCCGCCCCCATCCCATGGCCTGATAAAACTGAATTCTTTGTTACATCATCCTATTTGTCAGGTGCTCTTCTCTGCCACAAAATCACCATATCCAAACTGTTTTTCCTGCTGTATTCATCTCATTGAAACAAGGCCTTGGAGTGGCTGGAGCATCCTGCTGCTTGAGAGCGCATCATGGCTGCCACCTGGAAGCCACTTTTAATTATTCCACATGGAAAGCTGCTTTGCATGCAGCTGCTCAACCTGTTGACTGTACATTTCTCTATGCCCCTGCAAAAAGCTTTCAAGCAACAAAACCACCTAAAATGCTGCTGTGATTTTTACAAGTAGCTCTATCAGTTTGGAAGTGGCAAGCATGCAGCAGTGACTGGGGAAGGCACTGGCAAACCACCCCGTATTGAGTCTGCCATGAAAACGCTAGAGGGCGTCACCCCAAGGGTCAGACATGACTCGGTGCTTGCACAGGGGATACCTTTACCTTTACCTTTAGCATGCAGCAGACTTTTTGGTATTATGTACCCAATGAAGCACTCAGGGGAGCACAGACCTGCCCTTTTCCAGTTCTGCAATGTCCAAGGAACTCTGTTTTATTATGGAAAACATTTATAGCCTCCTCTGTATAAAACTATATCTAAAATGTTAAACATGGAGGGATTCACTTCTGCAAACAAGCTAGTACTGTGGTATGGAAGCAGCAGCAGAGTTCAGAGACTGGCTTTTATGCCAGTAACTGCAATTTACAGAAAAGGGGTCATTTGACACTGAATTTCTAAATGGCCAAGTTACATGACATTCAGGCTGTCTGCCCAGGTTCCATTTCTTCCTTTTCTCTTGAGTCAGATTATCATAAAAATCCTCCCACCCCTCACATGCACACTTACACAGTAAGATCAAAATGCAGTGCCTTAGCTAGTGAATGAGCAAGGAAATACTAAGGAAAACATTTGGAAAAACCCTTCTCTGTCATGTGCCAAACTTGGGTTGAACCTGGGCTCCAATATTACATTTTTAAGGGTAGGCCAAGAGGAATCTGAATTGATAGCATCGAGGTGGGTGTCCATATACTAATTGCTTCGTAGCCAGACATTATACATGCTTAAATCCTAACAAAAGTATCTAGATACAGAAATGAAACAGCATTCATGTTAATGTAAGAATTACAGTGCAGTACTTAGCTATTTCAGGCATGAAAAGTTTTAAGAGCTCCCGAAGGTTAAATATGGCATCTTGTATGCAAGCAACGCTACCATGGAAACGACACTTGCATCGCTAAATTCTACATTACAGTTCCATAGCCTCTTTCTTTACTCCTGTTGCGCTTTAGGAAACTGTTGCTGACAAACAGCAAGGAAACCCAAAGGTACTGAAAGCACCCTGAAGTGCTACCCAATGATGAAAATAAGATGTAAAATGATTCTCAAATACTATTGTGGTGAGGAAAGTCCAGGTGAGAAGATGCAATGATACTGAATGCACAGCCTACTGTATCAAGTTGCTCAAGGGTGACAGAAGCACTCAGCTGAGAAGGGCCAAGAAACAGCCCCTCTCACTAGCTGAGGCAGCTACATTTCTCCAGATAAATGAATCGAAGAAATCAGTAATCCACTTTATATTGTGTCTGTTGTCAAGCCCAAATTATGTATATTTGACTGTCCATGAATACTGTGTGTCAGAAGTGTATAATCTGAGTATGAGCAGTTTTTTTTAATGCTTGCATTTACTTCTTTATGTGTGATGTAGTGGTTATGAGTGGCAGCCTCTTAACTAGGCTCATTCCACACATGTAGGCTAATATACTTTCAAGGTACTTTTGCAGTTGGATTTTAATGTGCAGAAATGGAAAATCTACATCAAAAATGCACTGAAAGTGCATTAAACATTGTGTGCAGAATAGGCCCTGAATAACTGGGTTTGATTCACCACTCTTCCACATGCAGCCAGTCACAGTTCTCTCAGAATTCTCTTAGCCTCACCTACCACACAAGGAAAGGAAGGGTAGGTGATTGGAAGCTGCTTTGAGATTCTTTTGGACAGTGAAAAGTGGGATATAAAACCAACTCTCCTCCTCCTCCTCTCTTCCTTGTGCGCCCTTCAAGTATCCTACAGCACCACATTGTAAGGTGTAATCTTGAAAAATTCACCATAAATAGGAAGATTCATGGTTGGGCAGGGCTTGGTCAGGTAGGTGCTACTTGGTCAAAATGCACATACCTATTACTAACTGTTCCTCTAGTGCAGCCTTTCTCATTATTTTTTACCACTGAGAAACATTCTTCAGGCTCTGAGAAACTCGATGTGGCACAATTATGCAGAATATAGTTGGGAAGTGTAGCTGTGTACAAGCCCCCCTGGGGCCCCTCCCCTTCCCACTACCTTCAGGCCTATCACTGGCCATTGTGTGCATGGGGGGTCAATATGAACATATCACACTATAAATGTTTACCAAAAAACTCCCACCCATCTGGGAAACCCTTCCAGTGCTGTCAAGAAAACCCAGGGCTTCATGAAACCCTGTTTGAGAAAGCCTGCTCTAATGAAAGAGGGGAAGCGACCTCTTCGGACAATCAAAAGGCAATGCTGACAACTGAAGGATCCCCATGGATCACAGCTACTTGAGACTCGCCCTGTGGCAGTTAAAGCAACTGGCTGAGACTGTGAGGGAAAACCGCTTGGATACAGCACTGTGCGGGGTGGGGTGAAGGTTCTAAAAGATATTGAAAGATGATGAACGGGCCTTCTAAGAGCCTCTTCTTAACTAAAGAGGCACACACATATTTAGATATGAAATGCCAAGAATCTAGTTTCCAAAGCAACGGTAACTAAGTAGCCCAGAAACCCAACCATTTTCATACAGGTTTCTCAGCTGGGAAAGCAAGCACACAGGCCCTGCAACTGGAAAGAGAACTAATTGGTAATCCTTTTGCTCAGTATACAACTATATCAAAATTATTGGTCTGAGCATAGCAATTTAATTGCCTCTAGTACTGTTACCAAAATAACCAAGCTAAATTTACAGTAAGGAAATATTACATTCCCTCACTGAACTGCCTGGATTGGAAAATGTGCTTGACATTCCGATTGTATTCTGACTTCACAAGGAGCTCCAGTAAGGCCGAGTGGTCTCCCCACAAGCTGCTTTCCCCAAAGTTTGAGTGCTGAACTGCAGCGGCATTTCCCTGAGCTTTCTCACACACACCCCTTTGAAAATTGTTGTTTTCCTCATATTTCTTTATGGCTTCTGAAACCAGTTCATTGCTGTGCTTGGCAGGTAATTCCTTCATTGTATGTAAAGATTCCTGGTTTGTGGTGTACAAATGCAGGCACACGCTGAAAAAAACAAGAGTTTTCTTACTGAACTTGGATGGGATTCCAAACCTGAACGGTAGTCCATAATCCTGGCTTGTGGGGAATCAGGTGTTCCTGTTAGCCCTGCATTTCCTCACCATAGGCAACCTGAGTTTGTTTCAAAGGAGGAATTGCTCTTCATATAAAGGGAAAGTACGGGGGCTCACGTGTGAGCACGGCAAGCCCCACTCTTCCATGGCTCAGATTTATTAAAACACAAGTTGAGACATGTAAATGAAGCTCTTGTGTTCTGACACAGTGTGTCCCATGTTTTTACAATAAGTCTCCCAATTTTGATATTTCAGGCAACCTATTTTCTCATTATTAGTCTTGCACCACCCAATATTAGTGAGGAACCCCCCCCCCCATAATGGTTAGGAACATAGGCACATCATCCTTGTTTAAACAGACATACATCCCAATAAATATGCTTTGGACTGAAGTCCAGACTTAAAGGACTGCTTAATTAATAGTGCAGTTGAGATCCAAGGCACCCCGGTGGGGTTGGAAGCAAGGACAGAGAGATGAGGGGCGGTGGCATTTTTGATGCGTAAGAGGTTTTGTGAACTGTGCTCATAATTTTCTAATTTTGGGGGTCTCTTACAGACCCTGGAAACGTGTGTGTGTGTGAGAATCTGATTATAGTTCTGTGGGTGGTATGCAACTGATGCTGCCAAAACATGTTTTAATGCTAATAGTTTGAGGCGGGGAGGGACTAAATAGTTTCTTCCATGTCTGTTTCCAACTACCTTTTTTTTCATTGTTGGTTTAGATGCCAGGAGTGAACATATAAAGTTGCCTTTTCCTGATTCAGACAACTAGTGTATCAGTCTACTGACACTGGTACTGATGCTCTAGCACCTCACAAAGAGATTTTTCAAAGCAGAAAAAATCTGCCACCCAGTGCCAGTGATTGAACCATGGACTTTCTGTATGCAAAGCAGATGCGCCAGCACTAAGCCAGAGCACATACTTTGTAAATAAAAACACTACAGGGACAGGAAACTTGAACCATTTCCTCCTGTGCCCATTTCTCAATGCACAAAGCTTTTACCTACACTTGAGAAAACTTGAAGGAGACAATTAGCTTTGTCTAGTGAGAAAAGGTTGACTCAGCCTTCCATCCTTCCGAGGTCGGTAAAATGAGTACCCAGCTTGCTGGGGGGTAAACGGTAATGACTGGGGAAGGAAAAAATCCCCCGTTTTTTCCCCTGAGACAGTAATCCCAGCACTAAATTTGCAAATATAAATATTTTTAAATGCATAAGTCCCAGAAGAGCTCCCAGAAGAGCTACAGGTCCTGACGGATCTTTTGGGGTTCTGCAGGACCTGCAAAACAGAGCTCTTCTGCCAGGCATTTGGTTGAGGCTGGGCAGAAGCCCAGAGGTATGCGATCAGATCTTCCTCTCCCTGGTTTCCTGGGCTTGGTGTTAGACCACTAGACCCAGATGATAACAATCTATCCCTGATTTCCATCAAGGGCATTGTTATGACCATGCTAGAAACCACTGTTATGAGTCATTGGGGAAGGGGTTTTATATTATACTATTCCCATCTTAATTGTATTTTTGGGGTATTAATGATTGTATTATGGGGTGTTTTAGATTGATGTTTTATATGATGTTTTACTGTGAACTGCCACGAGCCAGCTTGCTGGGAGCAGCGGTATATACATATAACTAATAACTAATAAATAATAATGTGCCACTGAACCCCATATATATCTGCATGTTCCGCCACAAAATGGGACAGTGTTCAGAGATTTAGACAGGCTAAAAACTGAAATCTGTTAACCCTGCAAAAGTGAGCCACCACTTTCTGTTGGCTTTCCCAGTTAAAGTCCTCAGATTCCCCACACAACCACAATTGCACACATACACAATTGCTCTAACTGACTGAAGTATTACATCTAGATTTGTTTTTAACAAAAGCTCAAGAAAATGAGCAAAGTTAAAGCCAAAACCTTAGAAGTGCCTTTGCATTAACAGAAAAACCACTGATCAGCTTGGGGATTTACTTCATTGTTGGCACCTGTCTCCGAATATGTTATTGGCATACTGGAGTTAAAAACTTTCCTGCCAGCAGCTACTCTGTAGGAAGCTGAAGTGCAAACTTGCTCCTGCTCTAGACATGCTGCACAAGCCATTTAGAAACCCCAGGTCTCCTATTAAAACACTAATCAGAAAATTCCAAGTTTTGCTTATTACGTGACATATTTCCCCCCTTTTGGTCAGTGTTCCTCTACAGATTCCAAGAAATAAAGTAAGAGGACCAGCAATTTCCTACATACACTGAACATCACTCAGCTATGGCTTTGGGCAAGACATTATGTAAAACATTTTATATAACAACCATAGCTTTTTTTTTTTAACAAGTTGACCCACTTCAAATGTTAGGTGCAAGAACATTTGAGTACCTAATTGTATTAAGGTTACTATAATCAGAATTACCACTATAAGGCAGTGCTATCCACAGTCAGATGCATGGGATAAGGGCAATTCTTTTTACTGCTGAGTTTAAATTACTTTTCCATTGACACTGACACAAGCAAGGTGACACAAGCAAGGTTAGCGTGGCCTGATTCCACACCAATAAAGTCCGTGGAAATTTCTCCCTTGCATTTTATCGAATACAATTAGGTTTAAAGTTTGTCATAGCTGCTTTGGTGCCCTCTAGTGGCAAATAGCTCCTACTTAAATCCATACAGAAGAAAGTGGCACAGCATATATAGGTTTTTAATGAAGTCTTGTTGCAAAGCAGGAAACCTCAACTATTCATATCTAGCCATTTCATCATTTCTTTTCACTAAACAAGCCAACCTGGTCAGGATAAAGCAGCACTGATTTTATAATGGCTAACAAAACATATGATAAAAAAGAGCTTGAGAAGGTAGATCATTTAGTTGATTTAAGATCTAGAGAAGCAAAATAACATTGATAAGCATAGAGGAGGCCAGTTTTATCCTGGAAGTCTGGGATGGCATACTGAGAGTGGACAATCTTTAAACCGCCCGTGGCGCCACGGGCGCCACGGACTAAATAATTCGTTAAGCCCCCTTGAGGTGGGCTTTGTCCGTGATGAGGAAGGGTCCGGATTGCACCCTTCCTCACGACAATCGGAGGGACCAATCGCTTCGCGCCTGCCGATTGGTCCCTCCGATTCCCAGCTCCAGCAACTGCGAGCTGCGCGAAGCGCGGCTCACAGTTCCCCCCGGCTTGACGCGGCGAGAGGCCGCCGACCCAGGGAGCCGACCCAGGTTCCCTGCCTGGCGGGCTGACGCAGTGAGAGGCGCGAAGTGCCTCTCGCCGCGTCAGCCCGCCGCCGCCGGAAGATCGCCGGCGCCGACCAGCCCGCCGCCGACGACTCAAGTAAGCACCTAGCGCCCGCTGCATTCCCCTGCAGCGGGCTTGCTTACTAGTAAATATATAAAACCAAAGCTTTAAAAAGCTGAGGTAAATCAAAGTAAATAAGGTCAAGGTAAATAAAACCACCCTATGAACTCAACCTTGCAGACTGTGGTCACACAGACACACAAACAGGCTGAAGAACATATGAAGAGCTGTACTGGTTCATGCCAGTGGTCCTTCTGGTGTTAATTAGCAATTCAAACCTACTTTAATTTCTAATTATTATATCTTTGCATGAGTACAAAGCTTTAATAAAAATTAGCAACCATCCATCAAAGTTAGCATTTCACATGTGGGACCAGAGATGTTCTCTACCTACCAAATATTGAAATGGACAAATGCCACAAAGAATTGGTTCTATTTTAGTGCATAATCTAAGTCAGTGAACCCCAACCCAGACCGGTACTGGTACCAGTCTGTGGATCAGTCGGTACCAGGCCACAGCTCCTCCTCATCCTCCTCCCTGGCTGCTGCCTCGGGGGCTGCCCTGCCACTCCGCCACCGGCTCACCTTTAGTGCTCTCCATTGGCAGCCATGGCTGGGGTTCCCCCTTGGCGTGGCACTGCGCAGCTGCTACTGGCAGCACCCCCCAGTGGGCGGTGGGAAGTCAGGGGCACTGGTGGGAAAGCAAGCGGAGCAGGGGTTTAGGCAGCTGCGGCAGCGTTCCTTAGCAAAAGACTACCCCCCCCCCCCGGGCCTCAGTAAAATTGTCAAGCGTTGACAGGTCCCCAGTGATAAAAAGGTTGGGGACCACTGCTCTAACTGCTTTAGAATAGCTCATTGACTAATAGTACTACTCTCTTTATGAAAACCTCCAGGCTTCTCTACAATACCCTCAACAACAATGGTCCCCAACCTTTTTATTACTGGGGACCGGTCAACACTTGACAACACTTGCTGGCTGCACCCTGATTGGCTCTGCCCCTACAGCTCTCACTGTCCCTCCCTGGACGCTAGCCACGTTCCTTTCAGCCGCACCAGAGACAGACACACAGAGCCCTGCCAGACTGAACACAAGCCCTCATTCCCTCCTATCACTCCTGCTGTGAGGAAGGCATAGAGAGAAAGAGAGAGAGCTGCCCCAAGCTGCTGACCAGCCCTGCTTCCCTCCTAAGAACGAGCTCTAATTACCAGCTATGGCTCCTGCTGCCATGGGGAGACTCAGAGAGAGCCGCCCCTACTGCGATGGAGGGAGAGACAGACAGAGAGCTGCCCCAACCCTGCTTCCCTCCTACAAACCAGCCCTAATTACCTGCTCTGCCTCCTGCTGAGAGGCACACCGAGAGAGACACGCAGGGAGAAGGAGAGAGAGAAACACAGACAGAGATCAGTACCTCCCGGTGTCCCCTGGGTCCTAGAGCTCATTGCATTCCTGGTTGCAATGGGCTTTCTTGCTTGTAATAATATAAAGGAAGTAGGTTGCCTGCTGATGAACAATTTATGAAATTGCAAGAATCTGAAGAAAAAAAAACTGCCAAAAATTGTCTGAAAGGGGAAGCTGAACACCAAAAAGATTGATTTGACCATGTGATCCAATTTCTCAATTGTATTTCAAAATTATTTCACTCTCAAGATCAAGTTTCTAAAGTATGCACTCCCTATCCAGCTCTAACAACCAGAGCTCCAACTTTCTGAATCAACTTTGTCTCTTTACCTCCTATGCATTATCAGTGATTTTATGATCCATGGAATATTTCTATATTGTCCTTTGCCATATGTTCTTAAATGTCATCAGAAAAGGATTTGTCATTAGTGTTGACTCATCCACACAAAATTCTCTTTTTAAGTAGGAAGACTGGGCACCTAAATCACACTAGCACACACTGTACTGTTACTACTTGTTCTTTAAAGCCATCTACATATTGGAAATGCCTGTTATTCAAAAAATTCTGTCTAGAGGACCCTTGCTTTGATTATGAGGTATGATCCACTCACCCGACCCCAATGGAGAAATGTTAACTCAGGGTTGTGAACTTTCCAATGCTGCCAGCAAGCTTACATGGTGGGAAGTGTTGGTGGGGAAAACTGGTTCTTTGCCCAGATTACATATTTCATGAAGCCTGACCTTGAAAAAAATCCAGAAGAGTTGAAATTACAATTGAACAGAAGCCGAACTGCCTGATTAAGTCTTTGGATGCATTTGTGAATCATTCCATCTACGTGTCTGCCCTTTCAAGAGTTTGAAAGAACAAGGAACACAAGCTGGGAGAAAAACATCTACTTGTACAAGCCATCACTCCCAAGTCACAGAAACAGGACATTATTTAAAAAGGATGCTGCCACAGAATTAAATTATCACAAAGTATCACAACTTAAACTCATCTACAAGTGTTGTTACTTAGTTTAAGATTAGTGCCATATTATGCAGATCAAAAATACCTCACCTTTTTGGTGAAATAAACTCAGGAAATTGTAGCCATCTAGCTCTCCTATAGTTATATCCATCAATAGGAACAAAGCAAGTAGCATAGAAATAAACTGGATGTCACACAAGCAATCTGGTCCAGTCATCCAAGTGATTGCAAAATTTCAATCACAGTCTGACCCTTAAAAAAATGAGAACTGTTGTGAAGACAAGTAAGACTGTAAAGTAGATTGCACATATAGATTGCTACAATAGTTCTGCTTATTTGTGCTTCTAAAGCAACAGTCCTTCCACCAAGCGTCACAGATCAGTCGCTGAAACACTGGAATCAGTACGCCACAGAATTACCACTTTAAAAAGTGAAAGCATATTACTCTCCTTCAGAAATGTGTCGAAGCACAGTGTATAGTTAATTTGTTGAGCTTGCTTCTATGGGACGTGATCATCGCTGCCAACCTGGAAGGTTTGAAAGGGGCATGGACAAATTCATGGAGTATTGACCTATCAGTGTCAACTCATCATGATGGATATCCTGAACCAGAAGTAGTACTGCTTCTTTAAATCAGTTGCACAGGAAGGATGATGCTATTGCCCTCTTCCCATTTGTGAGCTTCATGGAGGTAGCTGGCCGGTTGCTGTGTGATCAGCATCTTGGTCTAGATGGGCTTCTGCAAACAGAGAGAAACAGACCTATCCACTGGCAATATATAATAAATAAAGAAAAATGTCCTATTTTTGTGGTTTTCTTTGTTTCTTTATTCTTTAGGACTTCTGTCAAAACGGAATCCAGGTAATCTCCGTTTTCAGTTCTTTCATCAGTGACAAGTCCTTATCTTTAACCGCTCCTGCGGTTAAATAAAAGAGTAAGGCCACCTGGGGAGGAGTTAGGGCGGGCCCTGTCCAGGATAAAAACTCAGAGGGCCCAATCAGGAGTCGCGAAGCGGCTCCTGATTGGGCCCTCCAAGTGTCCATCCAGGGCCAAGCAGCCAATGGGGAGGCATGTGAAGCGCCTTCCTATTGGCCCCTCACCAGGATAGACCAAAATTCCATTCACCCAGCCCAGTCTGGCTGCCAGTCTGCTCCTGACCACCGCAGGGAGAGGAGGTCAGTAGGGCTGCCAAGGGGGATGAGAACAGAGGCTTGGACAGGATGCACCAGCCCTTTTCACCCCAAGGCTGTCCTAACTGTCACGTCCAACTGCAAATTGCCTCAGAACCCTGACAGAGCTGGCAGGAGGCTGAAGAGTGCTCCCCCTCCCCCCCTTCAGGCCTGCTGCGAAGGAACCTCTGACAGGCCCTGACTGAGGGGAGGAGGCCTTTCCAAGAGCAACGCAGAGGAGCATGAGGGCCTTCCTTTTGAGGGGGGGGACTTTCCCCTTCTGCCAAACAGCTGGCTGACAGAGAGGCTACAGAAAAGCCCCTTCTCACCTAAAATACTGCTCTGGACAGGGGTTAGACACAGCCAAGCCATGTGTCTTTCTTCTTTGCAACTCTCTGCAGGTTTGAGGACACTGCGCAGCGTTATTCTGCAAAGGAAACTGGCTTTTTTGTCTCCTGTTTCATCTGCACAACAACCCTGTGCAGTAGGCCTCAACATTCAACCCCATGCCCTTACAGACTGGACAACTCCTCCCCTTCCTCTTCCCACTGTCAAGCTCTAGCGCCCGTTGTATTCTTGGAGACAACGGGCTTTGCCCCTAGTATATATTAATAGTATAATACTGCCCACAGGCTCACATAGGTATGGGGATACCAGTCTGTACTGACACATGCTTGCCCTTGAGACTGCTGCTGTAAACAATCAGCGCCAACCGGATTGCCCGCAGCTCCAGAATATTGATCTGCTCTTTTTTCTCCATCTGTAACCATGTTCCTTGTGCTGGCACACCGTTGTACATCGCCCCCCAACCTAAGAGACTTGCATCGGTGAGCAGTTGGTGAACTTGATTGTGTAGGAAAATTCTCCCTCTGTTCAGATTGGCTGTGACAGTCCACCAGCACAGATCTGTCTTGACTCGATGATCCAAGGTCACTGACAAGTCCTTCTTCTGCGAAATTCGCTCTTGGAAAGGTCTGACTGCCCATCTTGTCAGGAATGAAGTTTCAGTTTATTCGCCCTCATCCAGCCACCAGGCACCAGTTTAGAGCATCTAGAAGCTACTTTAGAATTAGGTGGAAAGGGGCTGGTATCATCTATATATTGCTGACACCACAACCCATACCTCCTGGCAACAGTAGCTTTATATACATACTAGACTTAAAGCCCATTGTATTGCTAAATACAATGTGCGCTAGCCACCCCCACACCACTGCAAAGCCCCAAAGATTCTTTCCCGCCCCCTCCCACCTCAGGCGGCGGCTTCAGGGCCGAGAAAGAGGGCCCGAAGGCTCTTTCCTAGCCCAAAGCCTCTTTCCCGTGCCTTTCCCGGTGGCTTCGGGGCTGAGAAAGAGGCAGGGGCGGCGTGTCTCTGATGCACCGGCCCTGCCTCTGTCCCAGCCCCGAAGCTTCCCTCCCTTCCCCTCCCACCCGAGGCGATGGCATCAGGGCTGGGAAAGTGGCAGGGCCCGGCCCTGCCTTTTTCTCGGCGCCTAAGCCTCTTTCCAGTTCCCTCCCACCTGAGGCGGCCGCTTCTGGGCCAGGAAAGAGGCAGGGCCGGCGCTTCTCCGATGTGCCGGCCCTGCCTGTGTTCTGGCTTGAAACTTCCCCCCCTGCCGCCTCCCGGCTAAGTCCCACCTCCTACCTGGTTTTTTTACCGGGAGGTTGGTAATGGCTGCCGTGGCCTGAAGGTGGCCGATGTTGGGTGGGTGGGCGGGTCAGGAGGCACTTTGCTGCTCGTGGCCAATTGGCCCCTCTGCTTGTCAGTCCAGGGGAAGGGGCCAATGGGAACCCTTCCCCATCCCTAAGGGCCCACCCTAAGGACTCTTACACTTTTATTTATACCGCTCCCGCGGAGTGGTTAAAAATTAAACAGAATGGGGGAATAAGACTGAACCCTGAGGAACTCCATATGCCAACAGTCATGGAGCAGGGCAGGAGACCCCAGCAATACCTTCTGAGGCTAGCCTCCTTCTTGCCATTCACTGATGCGTCATCCCACTCATGGCAGAAACTGGCAGGGAAAAGGACATCAACAAAATTTGGAGAATTAGAAAGTCCAGCCTGCATATTTAAGTAGTAGATGCTGCATAATTGAGACGACTAATTCAGACCTTGGGGTGTGTGGATTAGGATAAGGTAAATCCCCATTTGTTGGACAAAAAAAAATGTATTCTGAGTTGTACTGAAAGTTGTGTTGTTGGAATAACAATTACCTCATAGGAAGCTATGGGGAGGGGATAATATAAACATGTTTCTGGTGTTCCTTGTCTTCATCAGAGTAACTGATTTTATGGAGCAGGGGTTTTAATGGGGTTTTATATGCTCTGTAACCCGCCTCAAGTCTACAAATAGTAGCGAGCTATAATAACACATCAAAACATGTATTAAAGACAGCTGAGAGCTGGCAACCTTATCAAGTCTTCTAAACAAACCCCCTAACAAAAATTCCCATTCTCCAACAAAAGTACTCCAAAATAAAGATGCCAACCACAAGGTGAGGAATGGAAATCTACCAGATCTACAAGTAATTCTGAGATTACCTCAGAAAGAAGTTCCTGACAGAGCGGTTTCTCAGTGGAACAGGCTTCCTCAGGAGGTGGTGGGTTCTTCATCTTTGGAAATTTTTAAACAGAGGGTGGATAACCATCTGACAGAGAGGCTGATTGTGTGAAGGCTCAAGGGGGTGGCAGGTTACACTGGATGAGTGATACTGTTGTGAGTATCCTGCATAGGTCAGGGGGTTGAACTAGAGGACCCAGGAGGTCCCTTCAGACTCTATTATTCTATGTTACAGGGGCCTTTTTCAACCTTTTGACTATGGAGAAGTGATATCAGCTGGTCACAACTCCCTGTCAAGCTCTCAGAAGTGACATAACCACTTGCACCCTTTGACCTACTTGAACTCCCTCTCCCTGCCTTTACTACTACTACAATGGCTCCACCTCATATAGGCCAGAAAGGACCAGAGATAAGAAGACTGCCTGGACCCCTAAACCACATCACAACTGATTCCCCACTTTGATTTTTACACATGTGGCCTACTCACCAAGCCTTCCAAGTGGAGGTGGCCAGTTCCCTGGCTTGTGGCCAAGTCCATTAAGGAAGGAGGTGAAAGGCCACAGACTCCCACTGAAGCACCTGTGGATCCCCAGGGGTCCATGGACCCCTGGTTGGGAATCCCCATATTACAGAGTGAAGTGACCAGAATGACAACCCCCAGAGCTGAATGATGGCCTGTGGGAGAAGCAGAAGCATCCTGGGACTGAATGACACCCCATGGGAGTAGCAGAAATATGTTGGTACTTGAATGGCAGTATCCAGATTGGATTGAGGGTTCCTGGAAACAGTTTTTTTGGGACTAGAATCACAATCTCCACTTTGGGGTATGCCATTCTAATCCCAGAATACCTCTGCTCTTCCCACAGGCTGTCATTCCAGTCTGAGGGCTAGCATTTTAATCCTAGATTACTTGTGTTCCTCCCAGGGGCTGCTATTCCACTCTGGGAGCTCTCATTCTAGTCCCAGAAAAGTTCTGCTACTCAGGGTTTATCAGTCCAGCCCCAGAATACTTCTGCTATTCCCAGGGGCCGGTACTCCAGTCTCAGAGCACCGATTCTATTCCGAGGGACCATCATTCCATTCTGAGGCCTGTTTTCCAGTCCAATGTTGCCCATGCAAATAAACTGGCATTCCTGGTTCTCACTATGAGCAATAGACCTTCAACTGTCTCCCATGGTTTCCACTGGGTAATCCTGTCGTTTATTTTACTATATCCCCAATGTATCAACCTACTACATCACCATTTTAGTTTGGGACTCAAAATTATAACTAAGGTTATAATCGCTTCAACAGAGCTTCACAAAATAGCAAGCTTCTGTTGAGACCTATTACTGCTGCTGCATATACTCAGTGCACACATTTTTTTTTATCCAGCAGTACTAAAATGAATATACAGCGTAATATAGCTATGTACCTCCAACATCACGCCCCCGCCCCCGGTGTAATTTTGTCCCTCCAACAACGCATTTTTATGAGCATGCGCCAACTGAGAACACTGCGTAGTTTGGGTCCCAAAAGGACGGCACAAGAAGCACTAGGTTTAAAGCGTCTATGGCTCTTGTCAACGTGAGGAAATTTCTCTCGCGCGTCTGCAAGGCACCTCACGTCCCTTCCGTTGTGTAAGGGGCGCGAAGGGTAGAGAAGCGGGGGGGGGGGGGTCAGCGCGAACCCGGAACATCAACCCACAACTTCTCTCGCTAGTCATGCCGGGAGGACGCAGCAGTTCCTTCCTACGCACATGCGCCCTGGGTGGCTGCCTCGTCAACCCCTACTACCGATGACGTCCAAAATCTCCGACCTGTGCAAAAACAGGAGTGCCGCCCTTACGTTTTAAACCGCCCAAAGGAATTTGGTACGCATGCGCTAAGATCGCATAGCGTCGCAAGAACATGCGCACTAGCCCCAGTTCGGCCCGGATATAGGTGGGATTTTTTTGTTTTAAATAGTAGCGTGGGTTTTGCGCTCAAACTTCTGGTTCCTTGTATTTTTTTTTCTGGGTCTGTTCTCCAAGGCTTGCAAGAATCGTTGCCATGACTACCGCGTTGGAAAACTACATCAATCGTATCCTTCCGCTGACGGGATTGTAGAAGCCGTAGGAAATAGGGACGTTTGAGTACTAGCTGTGTCGTCTTAGCCTTGCTTGGGTGCCGTGGAAGAGGCTGCGCAGGGAAGAGTTGATGTTTTAAGGGTGTTATTTAAAAAAACAACAATTATTTGAAGTCTGGTTTCCTTCTGCGCGAATGAGAAGAACTCGCTTTGAAAATAGGTGGGCGGAGCCTGCGGGGATTAGCTAATTGGATCAAGGGGACCGGTAGCATCTTTAAAACCAACAAAGATTTATGATCAAAGGGAATTCAACAGTAATTTGATTTTATTTTTTCCGAGGACCTCAGTGAAAAGGGGAATGGACTCCTGCTCTTACAGCTCTTTTGCCCATTAGGGAACTTTTCCATGACCCTTTCTTTCTCCAATGGAAAGGAAATATTTTATTCATGATCGGAATATGTTGGGTAGGTTTCAACACTATCCATAAAAGGACCGTAAGAGCAAAATGTTTCTGTTTAACGGTGGTGGGAGGGTAGAAAGGAAAACATTGGTATAGAGTAACTTTTTCTTCAGAACCGTGAAGTCTAAAACATAGCCCCCCCTGAAGTGAGTTTGAAAAGATGCACAATAAAATCAGAGTCCAGTAGCACCCTTAAGACCAACAAAGATTTATTCAGGGCATATGAGAGCGTCACTGGGGAGTAGGTCTGAATAAATCTTTGTTGGTCTTAAAGATGCTACTGGTATTGTGCTACTTCAGACCAACACGGCTACCCATTTGAATCTATCTTTTTGAAAAGATACTTAATTCCCTGGTGTGTTCACATATTGTTCTGTGTTGTCTGTCGGATGAACCCAGCCCTACTTAAAATGAGCAGGCATTTCACAGGAACCAATATGCTAACAACTTATTATTTCTATTGATGACATTTTCAAAAACTTTTCTTTAATGAGAATCAGGTACTGTAGCAGTAATTACTTCAGATGGCCGAATGATTGTGGTAAGAATCCCTTTTAAATAAAAGCTTTGACCTATCTCAGATTGTTTTATATTAGAGCAGACTTGTTAACAAGTTTTGTTTGCAAGTTCTAGTGACCTTAGGATAAACAATTTTCATATTATATATACTTGGGAATAAATGCGATTTTAAACAGACTAGCACCCTTTTAAAGCCATTGTTTTCAATGGATTTAGAAGGGTGCAACTTTGTCTATGATTTCACTGTCCTGTAAAACTCAGTAGGTAAAACTCAGTAGGATTCTAGGACTTCTGAGCAGCAGTTAGGCTGTGCGTAGATTTATTACCTTATAATAATCTTTAGTTCATATACTATTTAATACATTTATGATGAGGAATATCTTTAACAATCTCATTGAGATTAAGAAAAAAAAGCCTCACTGGAGATACTATATGACAATGGGTTCTTGATCCCACTAGGGTGCATATACTTCGGTTCCATACATTCATGGAATCGCTTCTCTAAAACAGTTGTATTTTTTTATTGTCAATTCCAAATGGTTGAATTTGGATCAGAAATTTCTAATCTGCAGAATTAATCATTGTTTTTTGCTCATAGCTTTTAATATTACACGCATAGAAAAAACATTTAGCTTTTACATGAAGACTATGCCAAATTTAAGTCATGACACAGCGGGACAGTTAGATGCATATGCCTGGGCTCCATAATAATCATTTCCTGGAACAGCAAATCTTCCTGAATTCCGATTAATGATACATTTCAAGGAAATGTGTTCTGGATGTGGTGCAACTGGAATTAATGTCATTTATTTGGTGTTCACACAGTTTGACAAGAAATTACACATTTTCCCACCAAAACTTCTGTTTTTTGCTTGATAATGAAATAATTTCACACATAACAATGAATGTTTTACCAGTTGAAAACCTAAAGCTACTACACAGTGTACCCTCTATTACCTGCTCTACTACCTGCATTGTACAGGGGGTTGGACTAGATGAACCTGGAGGTACCTTCCAACCTTGATGCTATACCAGTGGTTCTCAACCTTTCTAATGCTGTGAGACCCCAACAATAAAATTATGCAAGCATTCTTTCACAGAAATTAAATCGAAACTGACCAATGGCATGAAGATCCAGTGTTCATGATAGTATATAAATTTCCCCCCCCCCCGGGGTTTCTCAGTTCAGTCTGCCTCTTGTCCCACCATGCCGATCTCGCTCTTTTCCACTGCTTCAGACAGACGAACACTCTATCTCAATTCCACTCGATCTCGATCTACCCAGCCAAGCTGCTCGCCCTGCTGCAACCCCTGTGAAAGGGTTGTTTGACCCCCAGGTTGAGAATCACTGTTCTATACTGTGTGTGCTTTTTTGTGTGAAGTGAGAAAGTTGCAGCTACTGTGTGGGAAAGGAACTACACAAATAATTCTGTTTAAGAAGTTAAATGTCAGGTCCTTTACAATAGTTCAGTTAAGAAAACTGAACTTACTGATATCAACGTTGCAAATACTCATACAATTAAGGCTTTGAAATGCTTATTTTTTAATGTTTTCTAGGGAACTCTCAAAGGTTTTGATCAGACCATCAACTTGATTTTGGATGAAAGCCATGAAAGAGTGTTTAGCTCTTCACAAGGAGTGGAACAAGTGGTTTTAGGATTGTACATTGTAAGAGGAGACAATGTGTAAGTCCGTTCTTTATTCTAATAACATAACTGAAGCTGTAGTAGGCAATCAAGTATCTAGCTGTCAATATTAGTGCTTATGATAGATATCCCTACATACCCTTTTCCACACTGAGCTAAATTGTCCCACCCAGTCACCATTTGATCTCTTTGTCCTTATTCAGCCCCGGGAGCTTCTTTACTTTACTTTAATACTCCTTTGTTAGAATGGCACTGAGGAATTTTGTAGTAAGAAACAAAATATTTTATTTACAAAGAGGGGAACGGTAGTTGGAATGAGGGCGGTATTTCTTTTATACAAAATCAGTTATGTCACAGCTTTTAATTACACGCTTTTCTATCTGATGTTATAATTTCCTTACACTGAGAGGTTTCTTTATTGTGTTTATCCCCGAATACACTTATTTTTCTTTTATCTTTGCCTTCTGGAGTTCACCTGAACCCTCTTGTTCTTTGAAAGTGGACAGTCTCAGTTTGTGCCACAACTTTCTCCCTTCCTGGATGAACCAGTAGTCCACTATCTTCTGAAATGACTAGAACTCTACCTCACAAATGCCTCTTAGAAAATACACCCCTTATTTCCGTTTACAACTAGGCAGGGTCTTCCCTGTCTTCCTTAGAAAGATTTTCCTATCACTTTGGCACCTGATTACATAAAGTCTCTTTACTAGATTACTGCCCTGGTTCCTCAGACACCATGTGGATGAGCTATCAATAGCAAATTCTGCAATCTTACTAGAGTTTCCCCTCAGAGGTGTTTTTTCAGCTAAGTATCAGAATCAGACTGAATTCAGCTCCCTCCAGGCTACAGCCAGTGTAATCACTCCCATTCAGCTGTGGCTAGCCAGTCACAGGGCTTAGTCTCACCCTGGCTCATACTTGCCCAGTGAGGATTTTTAGCCCCTCACTAACGACTGCTGTTGTTTCAGCACATAGAGCCTAATTTTCTAAGTGATGTTCATCAGTGTTCTATTTGAAAATTAGATTAAATGTTCATAATGTGTTACTTCTGATGCATTCATTCAGGCTGAGTTGTATTATAGGAATGACGTGGCTGCTGTTCTGTTAATATAGAAATTCAAACTATGTACAAAATTGTTGTTTTTCCCACAGTAATGTTTTGGAACTTTTCCCAAGAGTTTTCAACATTTCTGTATTATTGTATTACTTCTTAACAGATATCAAGCATCAGACTTTCGATTAAGGGGGTGTTCGTTCCTGGACAGTCACCTCACACTTTTCCATCTAGACACTCTGATACACACCTTCAAAAGACTTAATCCAAATATTTATTTATTCTCAGTAAATCATTCTAAAAGTTCAGTAGATAACTGATGCCGTTTTTAACATGTATTTTCTCCAATAGGTAGAATAGCTTGTTCTGATAAGAGTAATTTTATGTAAAATAGGAAAAGGTCATCCAGATAATATTAATTGAATCTTAAATTTTTGTGTCTGATGCAAATGCAGTCTGAATGGAATTATTTTGATCAAAAGGTAATCAGTTTATGCAGTTTTTAAAATATAAAACATATATACATTTTATTTTTAATAGGTCCTTTTATACTCTAATTTATACTAAATCCAATAGAAATGTTTTTAAATAGAAAACATTTTGTACCATTTTATCAAGTGCAGCACATTTTTCACCAGTAACACTTTAATTCATTTTACAGTGCTGTCATTGGAGAAATAGACGAAGAGACAGATTCTGCTCTTGACTTGGGGAACATTCGAGCGGAACCCTTGAACTCAGTTGTACACTGAAGAAAATTAAAATAAGGATATACATCAGTATGTCATAAAAATCTTATTGTACAGAACTATTTATAGGCTGGCATGGCTACTTTTTACAAGTTTTATGTAATATGCTGGATAGTTTGTACTTTTTATTTTGAGTTATGGTTTGATATCTAAATTAAATTGTGCATCTTACTAAAATAATGTTTGATATTTTTAAGTATCTACTGTACATATTAAAGTACATTTGTCTTTAAGTCATTCATACTCTTGAATTCACACAACCAGCAGCTCTTACTTAAATTATATTTCACCTATTTCATGTTTTTGTAGCAGCGTACAAAGCATAGTTTTTGTAGCAAATTCAGTACAACACACTGGCTTTATCCTATGCTCACTAACTCAGAATTAAGCCTAGAGATATTATTGGAAGACGTATGCATAGGACTAACACATTTTATGGCACCTGTCAAAAATTGTATAAAGTGGGCTTTTGTTTTAGGTATGAATTCAAGCAATATAAAGTTATATAAAACTCTGCCAGGGGATGTGGCTAAAGATGTTTTCCCCAGGGGATTGCAGTGCAATAACTGGAGCCTGACACGGGTCAATTGTGGAAGCAATTGGCAGAAAAGAGGAGGGGTACGCAAGCCCCACCTCATTTTTTCTACCCAGTAAGTCCTAGTGAACTCTTGGGGCTGCCTCCAATCCTTTAGGGCGGTGGTCCCCAACCGCCGGGCTGTGAAGGCCCTGGCACTGGGCCGCGGCTCCCTGCCTCCGCAAGGCCGCGCCAGGACGCACATGCGCAATGCGCAGCCGCAAACGTGCATTCGTGGCACTCCCGTGCATGTGTGTTTACACCCAAGCATGGCGCAAACGTGCATGCGCGGGAGTGCTGCGCATGTGTGCCATGCCCGCCCGGGCAATCGCCCTCCCCGCCGCAGCTGGTCCGCAGCCTGGAAAAGGTTGTGGACCACTGCTTTAGGGAGTTTATCTCCCCGGATTACAGGCTGTCAGCGTTTCAGGACAAGAGGACGACCACCATATTCTTTCTTGGACTATTTTTCTTTCTTAAAAGAAACTGTTTCAACCCTCTTCTATGATTTATTTACTGCAAATTAATGCGGTAGACTGGGTGGAGGACAGCATCTGGCAGCCTCAACGAAAGCCATTAATCAACGCTTCTATAAACAACAGCAAGTAATAAATCTGGGCTCTGTGCCGCCGGGCTTCTTTTCACCTTTCTCTTTCCCTCCCCCTCTCTCTTCCTGAGTAGCCACCTCAATTTGGGGCAGGCTAATTTTCTTAAATAGAAGAAGAGGACTTAGATTAACTTGCAATAGCTTTTACAGTAGTTGTTTTGGTTTCCGGAGATAAGAGCTGTGATTGGGAAGATCTTGCAATAACTGTTCCAGGACGAGATTATTGGTTTCAAAACATCATTTACTAGTGCCAGGAAATTCTGATATGCGACCAGCTCTTAAAGGACACCTTTTTTGGCTATACTAAATTCAACTTGCTGAAAGTGCTTTAGTTCTGAACTGCCCTGTTTTTAATCTCCGTGCTGTCTTTTGGTCTTTTGTTTTCTTCATTCTATACTGAAGAACGTCGGAGGACTAAACAGACTTTCGCTTTTGCCTAGGACTGTATAGGACCTCCTGGCCAATTGCAATATTGTGAGATTGGCTGCTGATTTATAAGCCTAAAACATGTCTATGTTAAAAAGAATGGCTCATCTAATAGAGAAACAAACCCAAGATTTGAAAGCATTTACAGAAGGTTTTCTTAAGAATATTTTCAAGGAGATCCAAGACGGCAAGGAAGAAGTTTTTAACAGGATTGCTGGACCAATAACAGTGGTTGATGATAGCACTAAACAAGGTTGGAAATCATCAGCGGAAGAGAAATCTGAAATTTTGGAGATGGAAAAGGGGATGTCGGAGCTTCGCAGAAAACATGACTTCCCAGATTAAGGACACCCTTTTTAAAAAGGCATACAGCTATTTCAAAGCAACAGTACACAAGAATTGACCAAAAGATACATGGATCTGTTTTGAAAGTAATCAGTTTAAAGGAGCTTCTCAGGAAAAAAATTGTACTGATACATTTTGGATCGGAATCCAGGAGGTGCAACTGCCTCAAGTTTCATTGGTGAATATTGTGCGAGAACAACTGCACTTTCTACGCCAAAGTCTAACTGGACAGAATATAAAGCTATGTGAAAAACAAGGTGCAATAAGCCTCGATATGAGTCCCCCTTAAGAAGATTGGGGAAGGGAAAGGAGAAGCAAAAGGAAGGGGGAACAAGATCTTTGAAATCTTTTTATTCTTCTGTACACTTTTAAGGCAATATAATTGTAAGTGCTGGAAATGTGATGATAAAATGGTTCCCCCCCCCTTTCTTTTTCCTTATTAGTGTAATGTTATAGGGCCAAAGTTCATACTGTTCTACAAGAAATGTTCAATGTTAAGTATTTAATTCAAACCTGAAAATATGGTGTTGAATATCTGTCAGGAGGCTCTTCGACTGTGTTAAGTATAAAATGTTTTATAGGTGGTATGTGACACCAAAAGTGATTGCTAAAATTGCTAAAAACTGTTAACAAATGTTGGAAATGTGATGATAAAGTAGGTTTCTTTTTTCAAATGTGGTGGAAATGAGAAAATGTTTATAGAATCATAGAGTTGGAAGGGGCCATACAGGCCATCTAGTCCAACCCCCTGCTCAACGCAGGATCAGCCCAAAGCATCCTAAAGCATCCAAGAAAAGTATGTATTGTTTGAAGACTACCAGTGAGGGGGAGCTCACCACCTCCTTAGGCAGCCTATTCCACTGCTGAACTACTCTGACTGTGAAAATTTTTTTCCTGATATCTAGCCTATATCGTACTTATAGTTTAAACGCATTACTGCGTGTCCTCTCCTCTGCAGCCAACAGAAACAGCATCCTGCCCTCCTCCAAGTGACAACCTTTCAAATACTTAAAGAGGACTATCATGTCCCCTCTCAACCTCCTTTTCTCCAGGCTGAACATTCCGAAGTCCCTCAACCTATCTTCATAGGGCTTGGTCCCTTGGCCCCAGATCATCCTTGTCGCTCTCCTCTGTACCCTTTCAATTTTATCTATGTCCTTGAAGTGTGGCCTCCAGAACTGCACACAGTATTCCAGGTGTGGTCTGACCAGTGCTGTATACAATGGGACTATGACATTTTGTGATTTTGATGTGATGCCCCTGTTGATAGAGCCCAAAATGGCATTTGCTTTTTTTACCGCTGCATCACACTGCCTGTTCATGTTTAGTTTACAATCCACAAGTACCCCAAGGTCTCGTTCACACACCGTGTTACCTAGGAGCGCATCCCCCATCCAGTAGGTATGCTTTTCATTTTTCTGATCCAGATGTAGAACTTTACACTTATCTTTATTAAATTGCATCTTGTTCTCATTTGCCCATTTTTCCATTGTGTTGAGATCTTGTTGAACTCTGTCTCTATCTTCTGGAGTATTTGCCAGTCCTCCCAATTTGGTGTCATCTGCAAACTTGATGAGTAATCCCTCCACCCCCTCATCTAGATCATTAATAAATATGTTAAAAAGTACCAGACCGAGCCCTGAGGTACCCCGCTACTCACCTCCCTCCAGTCTGATAAGTTTTGGGCAAAAGTTCATACTATTGTGTAGTTAATGTGGGGTCTTAGATTTCCTATTTAAGCTGAATCTGTTATTAAGTATATCTCCACAGTGCCTCCCAGCCCAAACTCAAAGCTTAACTAAAAAGGGACATTTAATGGAGGAGATTGAAGTGTAACAAATTAAGACTATATTTTATTATTCTTTTTATTAACAACTCATACTATCTTAATTCTATATTTCTATGAAAATAAAAAAAATATATAAAAAAGCTCTGCCAGTTTACAACATGTAATTTTTCTTCAACACATCTAGGTACTGTTGTGCTGCTGTCGAGATTTCATCTTGATCCATGTTTATGTTTTTTGAAGATCCATTGGTAGATCCCAATGGGGTGACTCTAACATATCCAGTATGAAGTTCAGTAGTGGCTGAAAAACAGAAGAAAAGCTAATGCTTTCAAGGGGCTTTCCAGAAAACACTGATATGACATCACTGCCCCCAATACAATTTGTTGGAACAAACATGGAAAATACTGAGTATTGTTATGATAGAAAAAAGCCAGATATTTGAGAATCATTGAGTAACTTGCAAATGTTCCACTTGCCCTCCCTATCTTATTCCAATTACAATTTTTAATATATGGTAGTCACGGACTTTATATTGAACGCTCCAAAGGATTGCCTTATAATTGCATGTAGAAGAAGGTAACATAACTCCTGAAATACAGTGCATTATCACAAACTTTTGTTAGGTAAGTGGCAATAATTCAGCATTCTTGTACCTTATTTAACTGTCACCAGAGGTAGTAGTATTATAACAAAATGTGCAGTTTTTCACGCCACATTCAAAATTGATCTGTTGAAACATCTTGAGACAGGATATATTCATTGATAGCTATCTGACTACAATGATGAATTTTGACAAAATACATAGAATCAGTGAAGACAGACATGTAAGAAGAACTATACAAAAGTACAGTCAGCTGACATTTATACTTGTGCAAGAGTACTGAATACTTTAGAGCCTCTTGTGGCGCAGAGTGGTAAGGCAGCCGTCTGAAAGCTTTGCCCGTGAGGCTGGGAGTTCAATCCCAGCAGCCGGCTCAAGGTTGACTCAGCCTTCCATCCTTCTGAGGTCGGTAAAATGAGTACCCAGCTTGCTGGGGGGTAAACGGTAATGACTGGGGAAGGCACTGGCAAACCACCCCGTATTGAGTCTGCCATGAAAACGCTAGAGGGCGTCACCCCAAGGGTCAGACATGACTCGGTGCTTGCACAGGGGATACCTTTACCTTTTTTTACTGAATACTTTTAGTGCCTTTACAGCAGGAATAGATTTATGAGCCTCTGGGTAGGGCAGTATATAAATATAATATAAATATAATAAATAAGTTCCTGTGCACAGTTTAACATACCAGTTTATTAACATACCTTGATCTAGTTCTCTGGTGATATTTTTTTCTAGTTCCTCCCGCATCTAAAATGAAATGTGAGTCATAGTTAACATTTTATATCTGTAAGAAGTTAAAATACGGTAATGTACATAATGACTAAATGTGAACACATCAAGCTACATGTTGGGTCAAGTATTTTACCTGCGTTTTTGCTACCAGCTTTCACTTACCCTTGAACAAATTTTTACTTAACTGCAAAAAGGGAGATGTGGCTTGCATTATAGTATTTGAGAACCACCTCTCCATTGTATATATTCAACATAAAAAACTAAGGTCACTTTTGAAGGCTGGATAATAACTATTATGTATTAAAGTTGGAGATGCTGAGGAGAAGATAACTGACCAAAGACATTAGGGATATTCTTTTGTTATTTGCAAGTCGTCTGGTGTTTTGAGAAGCTGGTAATTTTAGTTGCTTTGAAAATCAATTGCTTTGGATGGAGCTTGCATAGAAAATGGAAGTATTGATTTCTTAAACACATTGATAAAATTATGAGGGATCTACTGAAACCCTAACAAACTTTATGAAGGGATATAATAACAATGTTTGGATTTCTGGTTTCTTTGTGGTCTCTTACAGCCCAACACTATGCATGCTTACTTCGAAGCTCTACTGCATTCAATGGAACTTTCTCTCAAGTAAATGTACACAAGACTAACTTTAGTATGAAAGACAATTCTACATGCTACCCTGCCAGGCTACTCAACACATGATTATATTGTATGATGATTATATCGGTTTGATTCTCAGTTGCTCTGCTGACTGCAGTGCTCGTAAAACTTTTCATGTTTCTAATTTCTAATAGATTTCTAATAGAAAGGATTTCTAATAGAAAGGATTTCTAATAGAAAGGATTATAGCTACAAGTCCTGTCAACTTTAAAAACAAGTTTGCCGATATCATTTTTATTAACATAGCACTTAGGGTTGGATCCTGTGGATCTGTTCCTCTGGTACAAGGAGCTTTGCTCTGAGGCAAGAGTCTCTGATCAAGCCTTTAGCCTGCAATGTAATGCAGAACTATAAACTGAAATCTCACAGTAGTCATATTTGCCAAGCAAGAGTAACACCATTAAGCATTGCCAAAGACTACACACCTTGTTAGGTATCTGGTTGTAGAGAAGAGAAAGAAGAAACAGACTTTTGATCAAGGAGCTGGAGAAGTAAAGAACAAGTGATGAATGTATAGTTCTTGAAGGTAGAAATGAAAATGACCAGTTTAGGAATATGAATTTACCTATAATATGAAAAAATTCAGACCTACTCAGGATTCAAATGGCTGGCTGCCAGCCATTTAAACTTAATAGCTAATGGACAGACTTGTCAAGCTGTTAGATTTAAATGGCAAAATCACCAATTGATTTTGCTTCTTCCCACTTCCAAGCCAGGTTGGGGCAGAGGGAGTGAAACTGATCAGTAAATGGCTGGCAGCCATTTTAGCTTAACAGCAGGGCATTAATTAATCAGTCCCTTGCTGGATGAGAATGAAACATGAAAGAATCAATTATAAAAAGAAAATATAAATTTAGAACCAAAAACATATCTTGGGAGGAATTATGTACTTCAGGATAATACCGGCCACTGACAAGGCAAAATGGATGTAGGCTGGAATCCAAAACAAACCAATGCAGATTCTAAAGAGAAGAAGCAAAGGAACAAAACCATACATATTTGGAATATAATAGAATGAAGGTGACCCAAGCAGGTGGAGGCAGAATGGGTGGGTGGAGGTACAGCTGGATCAGTTACATGATGCCAGAAGAATACTGATGGTGATATGATCTCACAATTTAAAATATTTTGCTGAATGTTAATGAAAACTTAGGAGTACATTGTTCTGCTTATGCCATAGGAAGGAAAAACTGGGAGAACCTTTCCTTGCACTGAGGCCAGCTATGTATTCTATGCTTATTACCTGTGAAAGAAGATATAGCCATAACGTATAGCATATGGACAATGTAAGAGAATTTACACAATCCACACTATCCTACACCATGACATAGATTTCATCCTAGTTTTGTTTCCAGTTTGTAGTTATCAAAAATCACAGTCATGAACTGTGGACAGTAAACTACTGTCCAATCACAGCCGACTTATGGCGACTCCAATCAAGGGGGTTTTCAAGGCAAGTGTGAAGTGGAGGTTAAGATTCTATTCAATTATAGATCTAGGCTCCTTTCAGAGTAATTGGAAGAGGCTCATTGATTAAAGATTGGGGTGCCTAGTCTTTATATCTTTTCCATTATCTATGGAGACTAATAAGAGCCTCTTGTGGCACAGGGTGGTAAGGCAGCAGAAATGCTGTCTGAAGCTGTCTGCTCATGAGGCTGGGAGTTCAATCCCAGCAGCCGGAAGGTTGACTCAGCCTTCCAGCCTTCTGAGGTCGGTAAAATGAGTACCCAGCTTGCTGGGGGGTAAACGGGAATGACTGGTGAAGGCACTGGCAAACCACCCCGTATTGAGTCTGCCATGAAAACGCTTGAGGGCGTCACCCCAAGGGTCAGGCATGACCCAGTGCTTGCACAGGGGATACCTTTACCTTTATGGAGACTAATAATGCACTTTCAAGGCCATACGCTGTCTGGGCTCAGTGTACCTGAGAGACCGTCTCCCTGCCTATACCCCTAAAGAGCCTTGCATTCTGCAGCCTCCAACTGGCTGTGGATCCCTAGCCCCAGAGAAGCACGTTGGACCTGAACAAGGGCCAGAGCTTTTTCGGTCTTGGCCCCCACCTGGTGGAATGAGTTCCCTGAAAAGATCATGGCCCTGTCTAAACTCTCACAATTTTGCAGGGTTTGCAAAAGGGAGGTCCTCCACTAGACATTTGCTTGAGGCCAACAGACTCCAAAACACCTGCTGGATCCCCCTCCAGACACCCATCTTCCATGATCGAAGAATCCGACCTACCTAAGGCTTTGTCACTGTTCCTGTTAAAATATTGTTATGGTTGACATCTTATGTTATGATTGTTATATTTGTTACAATGTTCTATGTAATTACCCTGCAATGTTCTATGTAAACCACCCAGAGCCATATGGAAGGGGAGTATAAAAATCTAAATAAATAAATAAATCATTGGCATGGGTTAAAAAGCAGTCAGCAAAGTTAGATTTTAGAGCTACAAATCTGTAAGCAAGAAGGGACTTTTCTTTCCTATAATGGATTAGAACATCCAGTAACTCTTCTGACACATTTAAAATTTTTGACTATTTCCCAATACTGTACATTTTTTTCACTGCCAGATTAAGTGCTATACTATCACCTAAATTAAAGGGCCAGTTTGCAGGAATCCCGTTTTCAGAATACTGGTGCTCTTGCAACATGAGGATGTTAGGTACCTTGACTCACTTAGTTCCTAAATGTTTTTTACTTAGTGAAGAGAGAGATGGATAAGATAACCCCATTGTGAGAGAAGGATGAAATAATTAGTAGTGATCAGAGTTCTTCTTTCTTTCTACAGGATAAGGATATGAATATTACTGAGACCTTGGCATCCTAACTTTTAAGGAATTCAGCACAAAATACAAATGGAAAATTCTTTTATAATTAGGGTAGGCTTATAAGGGAAAAGGGAAATTCTTAGGGTCAAAGCTATAGCCAGTAACAAGGAGGGAGGGAAGGAGGGAGGAAGACTATAGGCATACATGCAACAAGATCCAAAAAACAGTCTTCTTCCAATGGAAAAGCCATTTAAATTGTAGAAAGGCTTCATAGGCTGCAGGAAGGATTTGGACTATGTTAAAAAAAGTAGTAGTTTAGAGGCAGGATCCTCCTCAGTATATTTTCAAGGGCATGTTGATTGTCTGTGACTAAGTCATATGGTGATAATACAATATTAAAATCAAGGTTTTAAAATTAACTCAATATCCTACTTTAATGATAATCCTATGACTATGATGATTCCTTATAAATGCAAATAAAAGCGTATTTTACATAAGGGAGATAAAGTGTGCCTTCAAAATGAACAATGGGCTGTCCTTTAAAATAAGTATTGGGCTCTACAATAAGCAAGATTAGCTACATGCTCATGAGTAACATACGAGTTATATTACACATCTTCTATGAAAACTTTGATATCCTTCCTTAGTTTAACATCTAGTGATAAGGGAGCTAAAGGAACTAAAAGAATGTCAAGAACTTAAAGCCTGACTGTTGAAATGAAGCAGCCATTCCAGTGACCATGACCCAAGATGAGACTATTAAAGAAAAACAGATTAGAATAGCCATTACTGACCTTTGCCAAATAAGCCTCCACTCTAGTTTTTGAGGATAATGCATTTCCAGATGGGTTTATGAATCCTCCTCCAAGGCTAAGAGTTCCATTTAATGTTAGATTACTGCTAAGATTTCCCAATGGAATTGTTTCCAAGCCTGGATTTGCTGAAAGGCTTCCACTTACAAAGCCGCTAGTAAGTAAAGACTTGTTTTTCTGACGTTCATGAAGGAGCTTGGCATTAGCTTCTGATAATTTATCATTAGCTCTGTAAGAAATTCAACAAGGCAAATGGTTACAAAGATGTACATTTTGTATTCAAAATACTCTGTGTACATATACATACATTTCTCAATGTCTAATGACCAGAAGATGTGACTTCACCGTTGCCAGGCCATGCCCCTTCAGATGGAGCTTCCATTACTACCCTTATCTCTGTCTCTCTGTTTTGATTGCCAGCCCACCAACCTTTTCACAGGCGCTGTATTTAATTCAGCACTTTGGGTAAAATGTTCCCTCCCCCAGTTTACTATAATAACAAAAGTTTCAAAGCCATTAGAAAGATAGCAGTTTCTCAGTGCTCCAGAGGAACATGTTCGGCATTTGTGAGAAAAAGTCTAATGTTGCAGTTAGCTATACCATTCTTCATTGTGTGCTCTGTTCCAAACAAGATTCCCGGATCTGATTCATATTACATTAAAGGAAGCATAGAAGAATATTTCAAGACAACAACTGTAATGTTTTCATACAAAAGACCTCTGACTTACTTACCGATCCAGTTTGCTTCCCAAAGCCTTTCTAGTTTTCAGCTCTTCTAAATACAGCCCTTTGTATTTTTCCAGTTCTGTATGTATAGACTCTCTATGATAGATATTGTCTTGCTGACTCTTCTTTAGTCTGGCCAACTCAGATTGTAGATTAGCAATTCTGTTCTCCAGTTGATTTTTCAGAGAAGCATTATTAGTAGCTCTCATTTGTTCCAAAGTTTCTTGTGAGGCTGCCTGTGTCTAGAACATATAATATTATTAGTAAAAAGAAAAAATAGTATTTACTCCTTTCAAGCAAATGCCAAAGAACACAAAGTACACCTACAAAGATTGGACAAAGGCATGTATCTCACAGTATCTTCCACTAGGGCCAAGACGCTTTTAGTCCTGGCCCCTACATGGTGGAATGAGCTCCTGGAGGAGATCTGGCTAAATTTTGCAGGGGCTGTAAGATGGAGGTCTTCCACCATGCTCTTAGTTTGGGCCAGTGACCTTGTAACGTTACTCACCCCAATAGAATGCCCCCCATACACATACTATAGTCTGAAAAAAAGATCTGATAGAGACCAATTCAGAGAATTTTGATAACAATCAACACTGCTACTGGCTATATATGCTGTTTTTAAAATATTTTATTCTGTCATTGTTCTGTTGATGGATCCCAAGCCAGCCAGAATGTTAACTGGGTGGCATCAATATCTGTACAATATAAAGAATTATAAGAAATTACCTGCAAAAATAAATTAACTTCCTCCAGTTTTTGCCTGATTTCTTGCCTAGCTTGCTCTTCAACTTCTCTCTTGTATTGTTCTCTTTGGTTGTAGTCCATCGTATTACTTTGTACATGACGTCTGAGATTAGCTACTTCATTTTCTAGCTGCAGTTTGCTTTTCTCCAGCTTCTCATGGTCCTTATGGAGTATCTTTACATATGACAACTGTTCTTGTAGATCACGATTTGTAGATTTTAACTGATTACACCTAGTTGACTCCATCTCCAATTGGTGAGAAAGTTCTTCTATCTGAATGAAACAAATACTCATGATCTCAAAAAAGGAAACTTGTTAGAATCACCTAAAACAGATAAAGGTTAAATATTTGTACACTGATAATGTGTACTATGCTATTTGCCCCATTTAACTATTTATTCCAGAGATTATTACACTTAAAGGGACATTAAGGCTTGAGATAACACAAAACATTTTAAGCGAATATTTTATAGTATAGTTGTTTAGAACGCGACAAGCATTTTTATAGAAAAGTATATTGTGTGGCTGTACTAAAATGAGCAAGTCGATATACTGGAGGCGAGAACCATGAAAACTTATAAGGGAGAGGAAATCCCATTAATTCTTCCACTGGCCCCTGTCACCATTCTCTTGCTCTAGTTTGCTTAGCCATCTTCCCTCTATTTCCCCATGTGTTTCAGCTCTTTGGTGATTCATCCTCTTTGTCTTTTTCAAATAATAATAATAATGATGATGCTGCTGATGATGAAGAAGAACATCTCTAATTGGTACACATTAACATCTCTAATTGGTAACTCCTTGGAGCAGGCAGGATGGGACAAGGCCTGTAACATTTCTGCATATATAGATGTTGCCGTTAATGTTGAGAAAGGAGGAAAAGTTTTGAGACCAGTGGCACCTTTAAGACCAACAAAGTTTTATTTAAGATATAATATTTTTTGTGCATGTACACTTCTTCAGATACGAAAACTTCCACCTTGAATAAAATTGTGTTGGTCTTAAAGGTGCCACTGAAATGTTGTTCTGATGATTCGGATCAACATGGCTACCCACCTGAACCTATTTTCATGCTGAGAAAGTGTTAGCCCATAAACTCTTTTAAAAGTCCATATTTTCCTGAAAAGCTCAAGAGTTTGAAGGGGACACATTTTTATTAGCTATACAATGTTTAATTCATAAAAGAAAATAATTATATGGAAGCAAACACTTGAATATACCTTTGTTTTTAGCTTTCCAACTTCTAGGTCCATTTCTGAGTATCTGCTCTTCATTTCTTCCTGATGGTCAGTTTGTGACGAGTTCTCCTCACTCTCATATTCTTTCAGTTTCTTTTTAGCTATTTTTAAAAGCTTCTTCATTCTGTAGGATAAATATTAAAATCCATTGAGAAAAACATTGTTCAGAGTAAGTTATGTTTGTGTTTCTGAAAGTGTTTCTTGAAGAAATTCTGAAGTTAACTCATAGGAGAATGTAAAAGAACTGTGTTGTATGAACACTGAAAAGTAGGGTGGCTTCAGTGTGATTCCTTCAGGGTTCTTTGCTTAATACCCAATTTCAAAATCATTGCAAGGTCAGATTGAGTAAATTCTGGCACAGTACAGGAAATGCACTACTGAAGTGCATATTAATTTCACTGGCTGAAATGAGTAGTATCATTAACAGTGACAGTGGCAGCAGTGCAATTGAAAACAGTAGCTGCTCCTCATTCCCCATTACTGTGGGGCTGCCTTCATCTTTTCACTCATGCTGCTTACAGCCACTTGGAAGGCCAAGCATCCTTGAGCACTTCCTATGCCGATTCTGAGTTTAATTTTATTTATTATGATGATTTGATGATGATAGGGGGCCTTGTAAGGACTCTAATAATGCTATTCCAAGCTATTTTACTCTGAACACTACTAAGGTTTATTCAATGAGATTTGCTCTCAGGAAAGTATTTACAATTGTATGGAAAAGGATGGAAATTCCATTTCCTCTTCACCTTCTACTTTGTGGAGTCTGGCTTTGTCCATCACCCTTGCAATAGCTCTGTTCTTACCTCAACATATATAGGCTAACATCAACTCCACTTCCTTCCCCCACCTCTGATATTCTCCTGGTGTTTCTGCCCAGTGCTACAATGCCATGCATCGTTTTGGGATGCTACAACAACCCAGAATGCCAGCCAAGCACAGAAGTTGTGTGTGTGATATCTGAACATATCCAATCATAGCTCTGATCATTTGTCTTTTGGTGTGTGTGTGTTAATTCCTTTTATTAAAAAAAAACAGTTGCAGTATTTTTGTACAGCTGAGTTCTTGTGCATATCTTTTGATCCTCATGGGGCCAACTCTCAGACATTGGATATGATTTTTATATCTTCTTTTCAAAAGAAAAAAGTCAAGAAAAATGACAAAAGAGGGTTGTATAGATTCTCTAGATGTCAACAGCATGCAATGCACTGAAAGCAAAATAGGATATAATCCAGACTCTTTTATATTTAACTATGGATAATACTTGAAACATAGTAACAATGATATATTTCAGGTGGAAGTTCTATAAGCCCAAGCATCCACTTTTTGATTATTTTCTGAACTACTGAAGTCTACTTACTCATTGCATTCTTTTTGTAATTCACTGTTTCTCTTCATTTCCTGATTAAGTTGAACTTCCATTGATCGTTTTAATTCTGCCAATTTCTTCACTTTCTTATTCTCATTGTCAAACTGTTCAAAAACCAAGAATAGGTACGTAATATTTATGCAAACCAACAAAAATTCACATACCATATCACTGTTCTTACATGCTGGAGCCTAGAACTCTCTTTCTCTAATAGCCATCCTTTTCTCCAGTGGTTGCATAGCATGCTTCTCTGCTAGTGTTAGTGAAACGGAACTGTATAATCCAACCTACTGGACTGGATGTACCCCCTTTTCCATGCAGAAAGTGTCTCATAGGAAGTCTAGGTAAGAAAACTAAAATGAAGAAATTCTTCTACAGCAGAAATTCCTACCCGTGTCCACATTTTCCAAATCATGTATGTATATGTATATACAGACACAAACTCTGGGTTTTCTTTCAAAATTGTAATCCTTATTATAATTTGTGATGTTAAAATACATTTTCTAAGGCTTGTGATATTAAATAGAAGTGGTATTAAAATTTAACATTTTTATCAATATGCAGGCTACCGTTTTTACAAGTTAGAAACTTTTAACTTATTTCAAAACCTGATAGGATTGCCAACCTCCAGGTGGAACCTGAAAATCTCCCAGAATTACAACTGATCTCCAAATTACAGAAATCAGCTCCCATAGAGAAAAAAGTCTGCTTTGGAGGGTAGATTCTGTTATACTATACCCCTCTGAGGTCCCTTCTCAGGCTTCACTCCAAAGTTCCAAGAATGTTCCACCCCAGGCCTGGCAACCCTAGATATAACATGAACTATAAGCTTCCCTAAGAATATTAATCTTTTTCAAGAATTTATTTTATGGGATACAGCTAATTCTTATTCTGGTGGGGAGAAACTAAGTACTTAGCTTACTTTTCTCTATCTGTGTGCTCTTGACTTACTTGAGCTAGTAATGCTGTCTTTTCTTTATCAAGTTCAGAGAGGTGAGCGTCAAGTTTCGTTCTTGACTTCAGTTCTTCTTCCAACATGTTGTGAGTGTCTTGGGCAGTTATTGATAGCACCGTTTGTTTCTGGACCGAGAAAACAAGCACAGTATCCTTGATGGAGAAATGTTGCAGAATGTATGCTTTAAACTTGTTGGGCAGGCATTGTACTGAATCAGACCCAATTTAGACTTCACAGAATTGGTCACCAAACCATAGTTTGGCAACTGAAAGTTATTGGGTAGGCTTCTTTTCACTTCCCTATTCTTTCTCCTCCTCCTGGCCTGATGCACTCCCCTTGCAATGGTTAATAATAAACATACTTCCAATAATGTCCAATATGGGTAAACTAACTGTGTGACCTAAAAAATGGTTTATATGACTTTAGTGTAATACTGAGGTAAGACAAAATACTGCTGCCATTGTACACTGCCTTAGTTAGACCTCAGCTGGAGTATTGTGTTAAATTTTGAGCATCACAGTTTAGAAAGGATGTCAATAAGATGGAAGGGATTCAGCACAGGGCAATTAAAACTCTCCAAAAGTATAGAAGCCTGTTGGTATATTGCTTGGGCTGTTAAACCTGAATAAAGTAAAGACACAAGCTTGTGATTTTAAGAAACAAATGCATTACTGGCCATTGTTAGGCCACCAAGACTGTATTGCCAGTCCTTCAAGCCTTGCTTTCTGTCTGAAAAGGCAAGGGAAGGAGGTAGGGCCCTTTTGGCTTTTGAGGGAAGACTGAATGGGGCCAGGCCTAGCAGCAACCACCCTGCAACTTGCTACTTACAATGTGTATGACTCACCCAGGACTAGCGGCTTGTTGCTGTTCAACAGCAGGCAACCTATGGAAGCCAGTGTGGCCTAGTCTTTTGGATTTCAGACTAGAATCTGGGGGACACAGGTCATCAGTCTGCTACACAAGCTCATTGGGTGATCCTGGACTAGTTACATATTCTCAGCATAACCTACTAACAAGGTTGTTGTGAGTATATATTGGAGTAGAGGCAAATGATGTAAATTGCTTTAGGTCCCTATGTGTAGAAAAATGGGCTATAAATTAAAACAATAAACAATAAATGCATTTTAAGATGAGGGACAGATAAAAGATAGCTAGGTTGGTTTGTTGGTGGATGGGTGAGAAAAGTAAAAAAAGCAAGGAAGGTTGATTATAGGGAAGCTGGCAGCAGAACGGGAAAAAGGAAATTGAAAGGATCTATTATGCACAAATAATAAGCACATTAAGAATCTTACATACCTGATGGTTTAGTTGTTCCTCTAAATGGACTTTTGTTGTTTGCAAGACAGTTATTAGTTCCTCAAGACGACTGTGAAGCTATATCCAAAAATTTAAATATGCATTTGAAAAATTATGAAGTCTTCAGAATTTATGAAGGGAAATCTCTACAGGGAATTAAATATCTGGATTTCATGTAGATACATTAATTATTTTTGTTCAGAACCTATGTTACGACCAATAACAAGTATTCTACCAGTTTATATTATTAAAAGATCCTTAAAAATAAAGGTAGCATTAATAGTTATTCAAATGTTCATACAAAAGTTTACTGTTCCCAACTTTCTCATTAGTAGGCAACGTAATTTAAAACAATTTTAGGGCATAAGAAGAGGCTTAGTTGTAAGTGGGAATTGTCCTCCCCGTCCACCCCACCTCATCCCACCAGCAAGATGACTGACTTACAAAGGCACTATCCTGTAGATCTTTCTGAAGTATCTCAATTCTGCTAGTTTGCTCTTTGTTTGTGGCTTCCAATCTGGCATTTTCTTTTTCAAGTCTTAAAAAGAAAATAAACCCCCACTTTAACCTGTAAATACTTATAGAAGTCTAATACAGTGTATGATGTCACATGATATATGTATGGATGTGGGTGTTACATGTTTGCAACTTTCTATAAAGTTTCCACAAATTGCATATACCAATTGATATATGTTAAGCCCCCACCCTACTGTCTAAAAACAGCAACTGAATACATTGCATTAATTCTTACCGTTGTATATGTTCTTCCAAGGATTTTACAGCAGCATTTACTCCTGATGATGCTAACAGCAAGTCTTGGAAGTTCTGAGGTAACACATTCACTTTACTTTCCTTAGCATCCAAAGCACTCCTCAAATCCTGAATACACCTTTGGGAATGGATATATTGTTCTTCAGACTGTTGCAGCTGCATAAACAAAGAATGAAATCAGGGTGGAAAATATCTACTGGCAAAGAGGTTTTGGTATTGAGAATGCCTCCACCTTCCCCCAACCCATAGGCCACACTAATAAGAACAAAGCGGATGCATAGTAAGGGAAAGTTACTTCAAGAAAGAAAATTATTATATCACTAATTTATATGTGAAAAACCTTCCACTATGGAACACTGATTGGTTTAAGCCAGTTACATTTCTCTTTCATTTTAATAGTTATCTTGAATTGCCTGTTTCAACCAGCACAAAACTCTATTGGCATGGATATTTACATTGAACTGAAAGAAAACAAGGGCTGCACCAAGTTCAACAAAGAAAATAGTTTAATAATTACAGAAGGGAAAGTAACATTCTACTGAGAACCTGAAGTAATAACCCCCTAAAAGACCTTGACAGGAAACATGTTGGGGTTTCACAAATATTAAACGTTCTCCCCCTACAAGTACCATTTCCCCCTTATTTTCTGCATTTACATTGAACTCCATTCATATATTGCATTATTTTGTTTCCAAATAAACAGGGCTTTAATCTTATATAAAACTAGGTAAAAGACTGAAGATTAATGTAATACTTTATACTAATTTACCTTAGACTTCATACTTTCAATTTCCTTTTGAAGCTCCTGTTTATCCTCCTCTAGGTGATTACGGTAACGGGTTGTAATTTCAAGTGTGGCTTCTGACATGGACTGCTTTTTAAGAGAATCTGCCAGCTCTTGCTGCAGTTGTCTTAGTGCTCCCTAACAGAAGCATTTGAATTAAAAGAGGTCAGAAGCTATTAAAAGTGCTAATCTAGTTTACTATTATTTAAAAGAGAAACATATTTATCTAGCTAATCTATAAATGGTGCTAAATCAGTAGTACTGTTAGTAACCACTAGAAAGTAAATTCCCTTCATGTCCAAATTAACTGAAAACACATGGACAGTTCATAGCACTTGCTGCCAAAAAGAAGATAGTAAGTTTCCCATGCCATTTTTCTTTAACTTAAAGTGTACAATTAATCTGATTTTATATCAGTTTCCTTCTGCAGTACAAACTAATATATAATTGGGTTAATCCTCTGTGCCCAAACACTGCTCCCAAGCTGCATTCATTCTGCTTACAGTAAGAGTATATGCTCAGCATCCTAACATTTAAAATAGTATTGATGGATTATACTTACCTCTCTTTCTGCCTTTTCCGTTTCATATTTAAAGACTTGATCCCTTAAATTATTACATTTTGTGAGTAACTCCTTATTCCTGTCTTCTATCATTTGAAATTGCTTTTCGCTTTCAGCTCTGAGTTTAGTAAATATATCATTAAATCTATCTTGAACACTGCTCACTACTCTTTCTTTAATAATACCCTGGTTTTGAAAATCTTCAAGTTGCTGACGGAGTAAAAGATTTTCACTGTGGAGTTGTGCCAACCGTTCTTGCAAGGATTCCTGTTTTACAACATATTTGTTTATTTGATCCTTTTCCATTTGCCGTGCATTTTCAAGTTCCTTCACTCGACACTGGGCTTGACTTAGATCCCTTTGAATACCTTCAATCAGCAAGTTCTTTTCTCTGAGTGTGTGTGTTACAAGTTGAAGTTCATTTTCTAGACTATTAGCTTTGCTTTCAGTTTTGCTTAACTGCTGAGAAATACTATTGTTGGTCTCTTGTAGATTAGACAGATCGTGATTCCATTTGTCTTTTAAGCGAACCCACTCATCACGCTCTCTTTGCAGTGTTCGTTCAAGATCATTCTTTGATGTATTGGTCCGTTCTAGTTCCTGAGTGGTGAAATTCAAACGGGAACGATAGGAGTCAAATTCCACCTCCAGCCTTCCTTTATCTTCTTTCATGCGCTCTAACTTAGAGTTTAGCATGGCAGATTCTGTTCTTGTTACATTTATTTGCCCATTGTACTGAAAGACTGTTTGAGTCAAAGCCTCCTCATTTAGTTTCAACTCTTTTTTGAGTTCTTCATTTTTTTCTTTTAAAGCTTCATTTTCTCCTATATATCTGGTTTCTTCTTCCTGATAATGAACTTTTATCTGGTCAAGCTCTAATCTTAATACAGCAATTTCATTTTGGAGGATTTGATTTCTGCATAATAGATCCTTTTCTTGATCATGATGATCAGCCATCTGAATGATCCAGAGTACAGAAGAAATAAATGAATGCATTAAAAAAAGCAAACAACTCTAGCTTGATTCCACCCCCCTCCCGCAACATGGAACTAAGTTACATTCTGGAAGAACAGACTCTGATCTTAGAAGAAGAAGAGTTGGTTCTTATATGCCGCTTTTCCCTACCCGAAGGAGGCTCAAAGCAGTTTACAGTTGCCTTCCCTTTCCTCTCCCCACAACAGACAGCCTGTGGGGTGGGTGAGGCTGAGATAGCCCTGATATTACTGCTCAGTCAGAACAGTTTTATCAGTGTCATGGCGAGCCCAAGGTCACCCAGCTGGCTGCATGTGGGGGAGTGCAGAATCGAAGCTGGCATGCCAGATTAGAAGTCTGCACTCCTAACCACTACACCAAACTTAGCTGCATCATCGTGTGTGTGTGTGTGTGTGTGTGTGTGTGTATGTATGTATGTATGTATGTATGCATGTATGTATGCATGTATACACACACATTGTTATAGGCTATATTTTTACCAGATATATATGCTGTGCATTGTTCAAGTAAAAAAAGGAGAATTTGAAAAGAGTTGACTACAAGCAACCATATATATATTAAAACATACATGAAGCAAATGACGCAGGAAAAATAGCCGCAGATTTACCGGGGCGGCATTTACAGTCATGGGGCCAGGACAAGCTGAGGAAGGCTTTTGATAGGCTCCATGCTGGCACTGAGGAGACTAGGGGTTCCTGAAGCAGGTCAAAGCCAGCCTATCAACTCCTCTGAGGGTTGGCCAAAAATCCAGTTGGGAATAGGAAGGTTTCTGTCTTGTCTGCCCTTTCCTTATTTAACATGGCTGCTGCAGAGTCCTGCTGTTTTCAACTTGGCTCTGTTTTCAACAGAAGCTGCTGTTTTCAATTTGGAAGTTTGATGGTTGCAGTGGAGTCTTTTTTCCTGCAGCAGCTTCTCCTCTTCTTGGGTCTGCAAGAGAGCAGTGGTGGAGCTTCTCTTGCAGTAATCTTCCTCAGCATTTTCCTTGATGTCTTGTCCTCCATCCGTGGATGCCGGCACATCTTCATAGGGTTCCTGGAGCAACTTCCAGACTACACTGAGTTCAAGGCTACCCTTTACCACAATGCAGGGATACTGTAGGTCCTAGATTATCTCTGGCTACTCCAGTGAGTCAGCCCTGCTCTGTCCTGCCATTTGATCCCTCAGTCCTGTGCATTTCCTCATACATGTGGCCAGGGTCTTCCTGATGAGATACTAATCCCCCAGAATCTTGTGGATGTGCATAGTAGCTCTGACTCCATTCTAGAGATTATAAAATGCACTCTTTTCACATTGGTGCTGGCACAGTAGTAGTGGTCGTGGGACTTCCACCAGCTCAAATACAGACCATTGGGTGCTAGAGGTCCTCTACTTACAAAACTTACATCTCTCACCAGTTTAGACAGGGAATGTATATCTTTTCAGCTCCTTCAAAGCATCATAAGGTAGTATGGATCATTGGTCACTGCACTGTTTACTGGCCTGGGGCCTATGCAGCTTCCCCTGGATGGGGATCCACATTGGGACTTGAGGACTGCATAAAGGTGGGGTGGCTGGGCCAGAGTGATGCACTGGGACTCTTTTACTGATGGTCTCCCACCAGATCTTCTGCATGCAATTATCATTCAGTTTGGTGAAAATAATCTTCCAGGCCGAAAGGAGTTAATTCTGCCTTTACCATAGTGATAGACTTGAGGACTCATTTCCAAGCTCCCGAACCCACGATTCCTCTGGTCAGAATTCTGAAATGGTGTGGGGACATTACTGGGAGTAAAGTTAGGGTGCAGCAGGGTGGCTCACTGAGGCTGGTGTTTGGATGTCTAGCTCAGTAGCATTAATGATGGGTTGGTGTGTTGGCTACAGTCCTAAGAGTTTATTAGGAGCAGAGTGGCTTTTGTAGCAGTGTAGTGTAGCAGGTTGGGCTTTTGTCCGGATTCATTTGTGTGTGTGTGTGTGGGGGGGGGGGAGAATGCTGTGTCTGTGTGCCCATCTCTTCTGTTTTGGGAACCCCCTTAGGAGGTCTTGGGAGTTGAAGTTATACAAAAGCATGCCCAGTTTGGAGAGCTGTTGGCTGGCTGTCATCACCAGGGGCAGATGAACCATGGCTTTTATCCATGTGTGATCCCAGGATCTGTTACAAACTGAGGGAATGGAATGATACTGGACAGCAGGCAATTTGTCCAATGCTGGAGCTGTTCTTATGCTGCACCAATGTCCCTGAAGCTGTCCTTAGTTTTTGCTTATTCATCTTGGGTCTAGTTCAAAGTGGTCTGTGCTGTCTACAGAAAAGCTAGCATGATTATAAGGCAGGCCAGTGCTATCCCTTTAGTCATATGGGTAGTGGAGGCAAGGCTAAGAGAGCAAGTGTCTAAAATCACCCAGTGAGCCACATACTAAAAACTAAGAGCATGCTAAAAAGTATCAATTTTCTCTAGTCCTAGTCAGACAGAATTATACAGAGTAGAATGATGGCATCATGCCTGTCCATCTCTGCATTCCCAAATTAAAGTGGGAACCAACAATCCATGTAACTGGAAAAGGCCACATGTGTAGGACCAATCTTCTTAACACTCAAAATATGATAGGAACTAGTAATCAAGCCCACTGCAGCTAAATGCAGCGGGCGCTAGACCACGGAGCCTCCGCAGCCGTGCGGAGTGCGGCTGCCGGGGCTCCGTGTGTCAGGGGGCTGACGCTGCGAGAGGCGCTTCTCACCTCTCGCAGCATCAGCCCGCCGGGCAGGGAGCCCCCGGCAGCCGCTCTCTGCGCGGCTGCCGAGGGTTCCCTTTGCGGGCGGGCTGAAGCGGTGAGAGGTGCTTCGCGCCTCTCGCCGCTTCAGCCCGCCGGGCAGGGAGCCCCTGGCAGCCGCTCTCTGCGCGGCTGCCGGGGGTTCCGTTTGCGGGCGGGCTGAAGCGGCGAGAGGTGCTTCGCGCCTCTCGCCGCTTCAGCCCGCCGGGCAGGGAGCCCCTGGCAGCCGCTCTCTGCGCGGCTGCCAGGGGTTCTGTTTGCGGGCGGGCTGAAGCGGCGAGAGGCGCTTCGCGCCTCTCACCGCTTCAGCCCGCTGGGCAGGGAGCCCCCGGCAGCCACGCTCTGCGCGGCTGCCGGGGACTCCCTTGCCGGCGGCCTGATGCGTTTATTAGGCCCCTTCCTCATCACGGACAAAGCCCTCCGCCTGAGGGCTTAACGAATTATTTAGTCCGCGGCGCCCGCGGCGCCGCGGGCGTGTTAAGGATATATCCTTAAAGGCCATCACATGAATTGAATCTAAATTGGGCCATCTGTCCTTGATTCACAGATATGATCATTTAAGACTGCACATACACCATATATACTTATATTTGCTAAGGGAAACTGCAGTGTAACAGCAATGTAGCCCCAACACACATAATTATCATACGAATTATGTAGCCACTCTTTTACAAAGGTAGTTTAGAGAGAAATATCTCTATTCAATAGCTGTGCATTTTAGTTATTTACATGATCAGTACCTCTGAGCTTTTAGCCAATGTTCTTTTTGATTCGTCTTCCAACTCCTTTTGCCTCCATATATAGCTATTCCAAATACCCTCTTGCAGAACTCTAGCATTCTGTTCCTGAGTGAGCTGTCGCTGCATATCATTATGATGCTCTTCAACCTGCAACATACATTTTACATATTTAACAGGATAAACTAGTCTCTATTTTTCAGTTCAAAGTCCCCAGATATGCCTGGGAGGCTGAAATCTTGGCAGAGATTTTCTATGTGCTTCAGTGGAACAGTTTTGTCTGCATAATAGACAGCGCCCAGCAGTTAAACAAATGAAAAGTTTCTGTCTGAGCTCTTAAGTAAAATGTAAAGCCACTGTACTGTCTAAGGCATTTTATTTAAATAAAAACATTTTAGTGATTTCTAGTGCCAACTTTTATTAGAAAAAAATAAATCCAGTGTTTCTACTATTGTGGCTGGAAAACACAGAACATCTCATTCCTTTTGGAAATTATCAGGTAGCCCCTTAGCTTCTAAGATAGAGGGAAAGAGAGAGAAAAAATCTAATTAGGGGTCTTCCAACTTAATGAAGATGGGAGGAGTGAAACTGTTTGGTCAAGTGAAAAATGCTTCACAAGAATCCAGAACAAATTACAGCTACACAAATGCAGAGGGCTTGCTTGACTGACAGTGGACCTGGTATTGGATACAGGGATAAATCAAGGTGTGACCCTTAAACCTTGGGTCTCCGGCACACGTCCTCCCCATCCCCTTCTTTTTGTTATTGCCAGATGGTTATGCTAAAATTTCAAAGAATTTATCTTAATTTTACCCCATCCATTCTCTGCTATCTTGTTCCCCATCCCCTTTCTCTGGCAAATCTCCAACATAGTATATCTACTATCTTGTATGAATTCCAGCCACTCATTACTCACTGCTGCTACATACCCTATTGTCACTCATATCTGCTACTCCGCTGGTCAGTAAGGGACTTTGAACAAAAGACAGCAAGATTTCTGGAAAGGTGGCACCACACATTATGAAAATATCTCTACACAGAATGTACATCTAATGCAAATGTCTTAGAGCAGTGGTCCCCAACCTTTTTATCACCGGGGACCACTCAACGCCGGGGACCTCTCACCGGGGACCACTCAACGCCTTTTACTGAGGCCCAGCAGGGGGGATAGTTTACTCCTCTACTCTCAACCACTGCCCTAGCGCTCTCTGATTGCTATGGTAATATTTAAACATCCCTTCAAAATAAGATACAGACACGCCACAACAATTAAGTGTGTTGTAAAGGGCTGGGGGGGATGAAGTAAAGGGCCGGGGGGGGGGGGAAGGCGTCCTTCGGGGCCCACCTCCAATTTGTCGAAGGACCACATGTGGTCCGCAGCCCACAGGTTGGGGATCGCTATCTTAGAGTACTATTAGAATTAATAATTTTCAGAAGTGATTGTACTGAATGTTGTATTGTGCAATGCTGTGTATAACCTGTTTCAGATGGTTTTTCAGGGTTCTCAACTCCATTTCCAGACTTCTCAGCATTAACTCTAACTGCTGTTTTTCCTCCAGCTCTTTATAATACTGCTCTTCTTTCTTCCTTAACTGTTCTTGACTTTTCTCATATAGTATTTCAGCACTCATCTTCTTTTCTTCTGCTTGTTTCAAGGAAAATCTATGATTTAAAATTTTTAAACATATTTTTATGGCTATATATTCACTCAAATCACATGTACTAATAACCATACAATGGCTATTTAGAAGAGCTCTATCAGATGTAACATTTCTGATCACTAGCCTTTGTTATTATCATAGGGAGTTACGGTATATATGTTGGCCCTACCCATCTTATCTAATAATCAGAACGCTCAGGTTATGAGTCAGTTTCATTATATGGATCTCAGCAAAGCATACACTATTATCACTGCCTTTGTTTTATTCTAACAACACTGAGAAAGAAAAAGTTTTAGACCAGTGGCACCTTTAAGACCAATACAGTTTTATTTAAGGTTTAAGCTTTCATGAGCATGCACATTTCTTCAGATACTGAGAAAGGTTAGATTGACTGACCCAAGGTCACCTAATGACCTTCATGGCTGAAGAGAGATTTGAACTTAGATCTCTCTACTTGTATAGTATGACATTATACTACATACGCTATTTATGCCCTTCAGTCCCCATAATATCATAGCAACCAATGTGAAGACATTTCGGGGTAGGGCTGATATAGCTTCAAGACATTCAAGACTAGATCACACACGGAGATTTTCGAACTAGAGAGTGGAACCAATCAAAAAATAATTTAGCATGAACAACATATAATTTTATAAACCTGACAGATGAGAACATTTGTAATCCTACATCTTCTGTGAAACTAGTTTTGGGAAGAAAGAACTTGCCATGTTTGACACACATTAGTATATGAATACTGCCCTAGGGAAAATTGAGACACTTTCACGCATGCTGAATAATGCACTTTCAATGCACTTTAGATGTTATTTGCCATTTCAGAGTAATCTTGTCATTTAGTCATTTATTATATGTTCCAACACCATGAGAAAATAACATTCAAACAAATGTAAAATATAATTCAGTATGTATTTCACGGAGACAAGTCCAACTGCAAAGTTCATTGAAATGAATTGAAAGAGCATTATTCGGCATGTGTGAAAGTGCCTACTGTGAAGTTCAGCTTACCTGATTTTTTTTATCTAATTCAAAACTGCTTTTCACCATTACCGTTTCCAATTTTCCTCTTTTAGCATTTTCACAAAAAGCAATGGTTTATGAATGACATGGACTCTATCATACAAACTTTGGTGACTTCTAAGTCAAAAATGACTATGTAGAACTTTCTCTGAAGTCCCTTCAGAATATTCCAATTTCACCAGTTCTGAAGCTAGCTCTCAGTTCATTTCCAATTCAAGGGGCCAATTTCAATATTTAAAGCCAACTAGGGCTAAAAGTAACTTGAGTAGTACCTCCTTCTTTATGAATATACACCACATGAAGACCTATGTCACATTACATCTTCTGTAGATGTAAGATTCACCTTCCTTAGAAGCAGGGAGTTTAGATAAACATTTTTGAAAATGTTCATATTCTGTAGATAACTTCCAGGAAGTGTTTTAGGAGTAGTGCAATCTACTCCTAAAAGCTATAAAAAGTTACAGGTGAAATGAGCAACATATTTTATAGGGGACCACCATAACATGTTTTAGTCTCTGCCTTTCACTTTCTATCACAAGCAACATCCTGAGCATCTGAATGTTTTCCCTTCTCCTCCAGAGATGCCTTGCTTTATTAAATGGTTCCATAATATGGAGATAGCTCAGCCCACAAGCCAGTTTTCAGTACTACATAACAAAGATAGGGCATGTATATATCCAACCGTACCCCAGGAACTAGCAGCATTCTAGCTAGCTCTTTCAGGGAGAGTGCCAGCCCCCCTCCAGGACCGGCTGATTCCTGAGTCCTCAAGCAGCTTTGTCACTAATCAACAGCACCTCAGTTTTGTCTGGAACCTTCCCTGGACATCTGTTCTAGGACTTCCATAGACCCACCCAACTCAGTTGTTAAGGGAAACATCTGAATTTTAGTAGTAGCTTACTCCGAATCTCCTGATGATCTCTCAAAATGTTTTCCTGTAGGCATCAAATAGTATAGGGGCAAATAATATAGGGAACAAGATATGGTGAGATTCCATGTTCTAAATGCCATGGGGGCTAACAGCAGTTTCCCAGCAGCAGCATCTAGATTAGCCAGTCAAGTATAAATTGAACCACTGAGGTCAGTGCCCCCCTCCCCTCCATCCATCCAGCCTTTTCAGAAGGATATCATGAATATAATTGAAAGCTAGTGAGAAGTCCAGAAAAACAAGCAGGGATGTACTCTCCATAATTTTCTCAAAATTACTAGTCTGTTTCCATCACAAACCTAGGCCTGAATCTGGGTGGTCTAGATTGGTAGTCCCCAACCACCAGGCTGCGGCTCCCTGCCTCCACAGGGCCGCGCATGTGCGTTTGCGCCATGCGCGGCCGCAAATGTGCATGCACGGCACTCCCGGGCAATCGCCCTCGCCGCCGCCGGTCCGCAGCCTGAAGAAGGTTGCAGACTACTGGTCTAGATAATAGCAGACTTCACAAAATGTCAGCTAGGTGCATTTCTTTAAAAAATAGTGATCTGGTGGCAGCAATTTATGCTTTGATTACATCTAAGTTAGATTGCTGTAGTATATACTCTATGAAGCTACCTTTGAAAATGTTCTGGAAATTTTAGCTTTTCCAAGTTACAGCAGTCAGGCTATTCTTACGGGTGAGATAATGGGAGCATATCACCCATCGGCTGTCAGAATTGCACTGGCTGCCCTTCTGCTTGCAGGGACAATCCAAAGTGCTGGATTTTAATGTCCTAAATGGCTTGGGGCAAGGGTACTTAAAGCACTGCCTCCTTCCATACTAATCAAGTGAAACTTAAGGTTCCCCACAGAAATCTAGCTCTCTAGGGGCCGTTCCGCATTCGTCCAAAATAGCACAATGGTTACTAATTGAAATCGCTAAAGTTTTGCCATTATGCACAACGTTGTTGACAATCTGCAACACTCCTGAAACCGATCTGCAAAAAGCGCTTCGTTGTAGCGCTTTCAGGGAAATCCCAAAAAGTGGATTCACCCTCCGGAAAGCGCTACACTCCTGCAACCAATCTGCAACACTAGCGGGAAAGTTCTGTGCGTTACCATTGTTGCGGTTTCTGCAAAGTCCCTTCCCCTGGCTCTCTCATCTGATCTTCTGGCAAAGCGATTGCCATTTTTTTTTTCTCCGAGCGAGCGGAGATCAACGCACCAGCAAGCCTTCGTTTACCCAGCGAGGCTTCCCTGGCTGCAGCCCCTCTGTTTAAAGTCACCAAGCACAAGCCCGTTTGCTGGTTTATTTTCACTTTATTTTCACACTGTTTTTGGCCAAAAATCGCGCCCGTGAGGGGGGGGTTTCACTCGGGGGGAGTGTGGCAACGATGAAACAGCAGCTCAAACACCACCTGCTAGCTGGATGGGTCTCTCCATTGCAACGAATCAACGCAGATTCGTTGCAACGGGTATATGTGTTTTGTTTTGTTTTTAAAAACCTTCCTTAAAGGGAAAGGGGCTGTTTGGGAGCATGATAACGGCCGCCCATTGGCTGCTTGACGGCCAAGGGCGGGACACAGCTTAGCAATAGCGCTTCCTGGCTAGCGATTTTTGCAGAGACCGGAACCCTGTGGGAAACTATAGAAACGCAACTGGATTCCACTACAAAGGCAGGTATGCGTTACACCGAATTCCACTATTTAAAATGGCGATTTTTCATTCAGCAAACAATTTGCTACATGGATCCCGGTGCGGAATGGCCCTAGGTACCCACCTACAGGTGTGAGGTAGGTGACCGCAAACAGAACTTTTCTAATAGTGGCATCTTGCCTGTGGAATGCCCACCCCTCCAGATTCACCTGGTGTCTACACTACTTGAACTTGTATCAGGTAAAAACATCTCTTTCTAACCAGGCTTTTAATTTATGGACACATCATTTATAATTGTTTTTTAAGTCTACTTCCAGCTTGAGAACTGTTTTATAAGACTGTATTTAAGCTGCTCAATGCTCTGTGCTGCTTTCAGTGCTGAGTTTGCTGTTTTACTTCATAAGCTGCCTTGAGCAGGTTATCTGGTGAGCTAGCAATTTCCTAAATAAATAAAATATATTAACTTTCTCCATTGGCTGCAGAGGAGAGGACACACAGTAATGGGTTTAAACTTCAAGTACAACGATATAGGCTAGATATCAGGGGAAAAAATTTGACAGTCAGAGTAGTTCAGCAGTGGAATAGGCTGCCTAAGAAGGTGATGAGCTCCCCCTCACTGGCAGTCTTCAAGCAAAGGTTGGATATACACTTTTCTTGGATGCTTTAGGATGCTTAGGGATAATCCTGCGTTGAGCAGGGGGTTGGACTAGATGGCCTGTATGGCCCCTTCCAACTCTATGATTCTATGATTCATACTGTATGTTATAAATATCTATCATGTTTAGGGAACAATCCTAAGCAGGTCTACTAAGAAGTATCACAAATTCTTTTCTTGTAGGTAAGGTATTACCTACTTATTTTAGCTGCCCCCCTTTCTGCCCACAGTAGAACTAGTAAAATACCTTTTTGAGAGTAGATGACCAATATTGCCATGTACATATTACAAATATGGCCACACTACAGACCTATATAGAGACATCACCCATACCCCAGATTTTTTATTTTTGTATTGAGCATATACATCTAATGTAGTTCTGGGGGCACTCTGGAGATTTTATTGCCAGTTCTATGCTTCTATTGCTGTTCTTTTCTTCCTTACATACTGGCTCCATCAAACCTACCATTTTGAGAGACCCTCCTATATACTTAAGCAAGATCCCTCTTCTGTCCTTCTCTCAGAATGCAACCCCCCCCCCCCCCGTTTAATTCCTTTCTCAACATGGACACTTGGAGCCTGACATTCAGATGTCTCTCTGGCTTAAGCTAACTGGCTTTAGGAATTATACCACTCTTTTCTCCCTATCTGGGACTCAAACATACATGCACATACACATTAAACAAACCAAAACATCCTGCAATGGCCAGACTCTGGATTTCCTCCATCTTCAACTTTCCCATTTGTCTGATCTCACCAGGGAGCCTGGGAACCATAGTTTACTTTTCAAGAAACGAAGTTCAGCATAGCCAAAGTGGAGAGCTTGCTCTCCTGCTTGCTTATCTGCTGCCCTGGTTCTGGAGAAGCCAGAGGGGGAAAGACAGAGCAAGCACCATTGATCCTGCTGTACTTACAACACTGCCACCTTCAAAGCACAAAGAGAGGTAGATGAAGAAGCTATGTTCATAGGCCCCCAGAGCAACCTGGATTCCAGATAATTTCATAATTCCTGTCTCCCCCTGTTGGTAGGCATGGGACCTCCCCCTGATGCAATGTGGACCTTGAGGAACTTACTTCCTTTAAAAATGTATTGGGTTCCTTCCAGTTTTCTTTTTCAGGGCAAATCAAAACACGTTCTTTTCAACATGTCCTTCATAACTCATGCACTTTTCTTTACTGTTTCATTCAGCTATATGTGTTTTTAAAACTGCTATATCTGCTGGGCTTTAAATTTTGTAACCATTTTATAGGAAAGTGGAATTAAAAAACCTTCATACAAAGTGCTGTCGATGCTACTTACAATCATACACTGCTAAGCACTTAACCAAACATTAACACCTTCTATGTCTTAATCCTAAGACACTTGATCTAAAGGAATTAGGCTATTCTAAATCAGTTTTTCTGCTTATGTGTTTTTCTACAAAGCATCTTACTTACTGCAAAAGGATTAATAGCATTCTTGATTCAACTTGTTTTCAATATTTCTCTCATAATATTTATATTATTATTTACATAAAAGGTTTTCCTGAAGACTTAGGAGTTCTTACTTGAGACTGTTCACATTACTTTCCCATTGTACTTTTTGATGATCCAGCAGAGACTTAACTTCTCTCATTTCTTCTAGTATTCTCTGCAGCTCCTTCTTCTCAGTCTCATTTTTTTTAACTTTTCCACGTAACTGAGCATAACGTCCCTTTTCATGTTCAATCAAGCGTTCATATCCGTGAATGACATTCTGAATTTTCAGAAGACTTACAGCATCTGCTTTAGGGGGAGAAATCTAGTATATGTGTTACTTGGTTTTTATCCTTTATGTTTTTATATTCTGGTCTAAGACCATATAACTAACTAAATAAAATAGTTTGTATGTTTATGTACATTTTTAAAAAATATTTATGCATGGCTTTCTCTTTCAACAAGCCTATGGTTGAGGCCTAAAATTATATACACCAAGAATGGTTCAGCCTCACTGCTAAGTGGAGAAGGAGAGTAGAAGAACTGGCTCCTAACCACCTACACCCCCCGGACTGGGTTTAAGTTAGGGGTATCAGTAATCACTGAAAATGTTTTTAAAATCTTAAACTGTATATGATTTTATTGTTGTTACCTGCCCTGAGCTATGTGGAAGGGAGGTATATAAATAAAATATTAAATTATTATTATTAATAATAATAACGTTCTTACGTTCTGCGGGAGAAAATCTGCTGGTCGTTCCCAGCCCCAGGGAAGCACGCCTGGCCTCGACCAGGGCCAGGGCCTTTTCGGTCCTGGCCCCTACCTGGTGGAATGAGCTCCCGGGAGAGCTGCGGGCCCTGCGAGATCTTCCATCATTCCGCAGGGCCTGCAAGACGGAGCTCTTCCGCCAGGTTTACGGTTGAGGACGAGGCTAACATCTATGCCCCCCCCCCAGGGACCCGGGACCTGGGATTGAGATTGGGGATTAGTACCATCAGTATCCCCTCTCCACCTGCTTGTAGTAGGAGGGGGAGGTTGATTAGCCTATCTTGCCAGGTTAGCTTGCTAACTGATAATGTTATACTGTAATTGTTGCTGAGGGTTTTTAATGGATTTTATTGGGGGTTTTAAAATGTTGTAACCCACCACGAGCCGTAAGGGAGTGGCGGGCAATAAATCGAAAGATAATAATAATTATTATTATTTCAGAATTTAAAGGACTATGCTGATCAACTAGCCTAATATCAGAAACTTCCCTCTTCTCTGCTTTGTGGGTCTATAAAAGTTACCGTATTTGCCGGCGTATAAGACGACTGGGCGTATAAGATGACACCCCAACATTTCCACTCAAAATATAGAGTTTGTTACATTACATTCCAGTACTATGGGCCATTATGGGCAGCTATGTCTATCCCAACTGAAGTGCACCCGGCGTATAGGACGACCCCCCCCCCCCACACTTGGAGGCAAGTTTTTCAGGGGGGAAAAGTAGTCTTATACGCCAGCAAATACTGTATTCAGAAACTTACTATGACTTTTGGGATGTAAAAATAATGAATATTAGCTGGAACTATAATCTAAAGCAACCCGAGATTCATACAATTCTCATAGTTTTGGGGATCCTGAGCAGCCATATTAATTATTACTGTGATTTATTCTATTTTTAGCCTGACCTACCCCGAGGACTCAGGGTGGGTTACAACTCATAAAAACATACAAATTCAACATTTCATAAAATTTAAAATCTTAACATTAAATTACTTTTAAATATAGGCTCTAAAATACAAAATACAAAAATATAACATTACAATATTACAATATAATACAAATAACACAAAAAATACACTATTTGCCCAGTGTTGAATCCTATCTGAGGAGAGGACAATAAATAAAGATGTTAATACCAGTAGACTTTGTTGAAAACAGGCAGGGAGGCCAGCTGCAATCAGATGTATCCCAGGGCCTCAACCATCCGCCCAGGGGTACAACTATCTTACAACTATCTTACAGGCCTGGCAGAAGTGCTGTCTGGTCCCCAATATGAATTATTAGCAGGGTTCCCATGTAGTGAAAATTTTCTGCTTCTCATTATTATCAGATCTTCATATTTTTTATTTATTTATATTAGCATATGCAGAATAAAATAATTACTGATTGACAATAATAAATAGTGTGCTTACCTGTACATACATACATACAGTTTTATTACGGTCATAGACCAGCATAAGAAACATGTGTGCTTACCTGTATTATCCAGAGTAAGTTGTTCTATCAAAATCTCAGCCTCTCTAGAGACTGATGAAGGCATAACAATATCTTCTGTAGTTGTATCAGAAGATTGAGTTAAATCATCCAGAGAATTAGTAATACCCACTGTTCTGGGAATCTGAACAATAAATACACAGTTGATTAGAACTGGACATCAATTGTGTATTATAACAAGCCAGTGCTCATTTCTTTCTACATTTAACTCACAATTCTAATGCCAATATTGCCTCTGTTCAGTCATCATGAAATTCATATTTTGTATTGATCATATTTTAGAACCCAAATTAGCACCTCAGGTTTCAAATATATATGCAATTACAGTTTCGACTGCCCTCATGGCAAGGCTCCAGAACAGAGCCCTCCTGCTATAAAGTTTTTAAAAAATATATTGTTGCTTACATTTTAATGCAAATACTAGAAAAATAAGGCAATACTTTGGTAATATATTTTACCTTATTGTTCCCATTCATAGTTCTTGTTGATTTTCTAGAAAGCAAGCACAAAAAACAGAGTTGCTTACCGGTTCCAGTAACTGTTGTTCATTGACGTCTTGTGTGCAGGCACACATTGGTACTGCGCACGCACAGGCCTGCCGCTCAGAACTTCCCTAGCTAAAAGTCTCCAAAGGGGGGTTTCCCACGCACCAATCACGAGGACACGGGGCGGAGCACCCACCCCTCAGTTCTCTGCCGCCGCTCCCCGGAACGAATCCGATACACTCTAAGACTCAGTGGGGCAGGCGGGAGGGAATGTGTGCCTGCACACAAGACGTCAATGAACAACAGTTACCGGAACCGGTAAGCAACTCTGTTTTCATTTTCTGTCTTGTCGTGCAGTCCCACTTTGGGATTTTCACAAGCTAAATACCTGTGGAGGTGGGTGAGTCCTTTAAGAAAAAAGTGAATGCAGGACCGAAGTTCCAAACCGAGCCTCTGATCTTGCAGATAAATCGATTGCATAGTGCTTGATGAAAGTGCTCTCATTAGACCACGTCGCTGCCTTGTAGATGTCACGAAGAGGAACCTGCCTGAGGAACGCAGCAGAAGCTCTCAACGAATGCGCCTGCAGGTGTAATGGGCATGGGAGTGCTGCAGCCCTGTATGAGGCACGAATTGCGGACACCAGCCAATGAGAGAGGGTCTGGGAAGACGCCCTGCATTCCTTCTTAGGCCCCCAATAACAAACGAACAGGGACAATGACTTCCTAAAGTCCCTGGTCCTATCCAAATAATAAAGAATCGCACGTTTGACATCTATATTGTGTAGTTCTTGTTCTCCTGGTGATTGAGGGTTTGGAAAAAAGACTGGAAGGGAAACCTCCTGTGAAAGATGAAACTGCAAGACCACCTTAGGTAAAAACTGCCAATCTGGATGGAGGACAACCCTGGAGGGGAAAACCTTCAGGAAGGGGGAATCTACCCTAAGCGAGGCTAGTTCACTGACTCTTCTTGCGGAGGTAACCCTGATCAAAAAAGCTACCTTCATGGATAGCAAAGCCAATGAGATGGAACCCATAGGCCCAAAAGGAGGACTCATTAAGGCCTACAGGACCACCTCCAAAGACCATTGCGGGATTGGTGGTTGACGGGGAGGAAACAAATTAATAAGACCCCGGAGAAAACGTTTGGATAATTTATGGGCAAATATGAAGTACCCTGCACCTCGACTGGCAAGAAGCCAACGCCGCCAAGTGAGTCTTGACAGAAGTAACTGCCAGACCAGAGTTTGCTAATTCCCATAAGTACAACAGGACCTGTGGCAAGGGACAAGTAAATGGGCAAAGATGTCGTGATAAACACCAACGTTCAAACCTAGCCCACTTATTCCCGTAACTACACCTAGTAGAGCCTTTCCGGGACTGTAACAACACCTCCCTCACGCTAGCCGGGAGGGGTTCGTTAATGGTGTAATCCTCCATGCCGTGAGGTGAAGTCTGGACAAATCTGGCCATGGTTGGGAAACGGTAGTCAGGAGGGCAGGGTCCAACGGGAGTGAGATCCGAATGCCGTCAGCCATCAAATTCAGCCTGGTAAACCATGGCTGACGGGGCCAAAAAGGGGCAATCAATATCGCGTCCGTATTGTCCACTGACATTTTTGCCAACACCCTCGAGATAAGAGGTAACAGGGGAAATGCATAATGAAGAACCCCTGTCCATGTGATCTGGAACGCATCCCCCAGAGACTGCGGGTCTATCCCCCCTGGCGAGCAAAGGTTGCGGGCCTTCGCAGAATGTGCCCTGGCAAAAAGGTCAATTTGGGGGGTTCCCCATAGGGAAAACAAACGGCTCAGGATCAGGTTGTCTAGTGTCCAGTCATATTCCTGAGAAAACACCCTGCTCAATCTGTCTGCCCTGGTATTCATGGAACCCGCTATGCGTATAGCCCTAATGTGTGCCTGAATCTTGAAAAGAATCTGCCACACTCTCAGAGCCTCGGATCATAGGGCTAAAGACCCGTTGCCCCCTTGTTTGTTGATGTAGAATAGGGTCGCAGTATTGTCCGTCCGAAGAAGAATCTGCTTGCTCGGGCATAAATCTGAAAAAGCAGTCAAGACCAAAACCACAGCTCAAATTTTCAGTAAGTTAATGTGTAATGTACATTCCCAAGGGGACCAACGACCGAGTTGACAGATCGCCACAGTATGCCCCCCGACCTTCTACGACGCATCAGTAGTAAGAACTAAATCATGCGTCCATGAGACAAAGGGTACACCCCTCAATAGGTTATCTTCCGAAGACCACCAGTGAAGGGATCGGACAACTGACCTTGGCACCGAAAAGTGTTGGAACTGTGAGTGTCTTAATGGATTAAAACGTCTAACGAACCAGGATTGAAGACCCCTCATGTGCCATCTGGCATAGGGGACCACAGCTGTCACTGAGGCCATAAGGCCGAGAACCTGTTGAAATCTGTATGCAGGTTGCCATCGGTTCCGTCTCAAGGAACCTAGAACCAAAGACAAGGGCCGTATTCTATGGACTGGCAAGGAGGCAGTAGCAGTAGTTGAATCTAGGAATGCTCCTATGAACTCTACCTCCTGCGACGGAACAAGGCGGGACTTTCCCCTGTTCACTGCCAAGCCCAGTCGGGCACAGACCGATAAAGTAAATTGGACTTGGTCCGTGAGCTCCAAAGCATTAGGACCTACTAAAAGCCAATCATCCGGATATGGAAATATGGTAATGCCTCTGAGTCTAAGAAAAGCAATTACCACCGCCTTACACTTTGTGAAAACACACGGAGCAGTAGCTAATCCAAAAGGTAAAACGGCATACTGATAGATGTTGGATCCGTGTCGGAACCGAAGGAATTTTCTGTAGGACCTATTAATACCAATATGGAAGTATGCGTCCTTGAGGTCCAAGAGCGCAAACCAAACATTGCATCGTAGAGATTCGATAATGGAAGGTAAAGAGACCATACGAAATTTGGAAACGTATAAGCTTTTATTCAGCTGCCGAAGATCTAGGATCGGGCGGACTCCACCATCCCTCTTATCCACTAGGAAAAAAACGGGAGAAAAAACCCAACTCTTGGGCACCTGTTGGCACCAACTCTATAGCTCCCTTGGACAAGAGGTCAGAGAGCTGAACAGTAAGCTCTGGGAAGGGGTTGTCTGGGGCAGAGGAACCCAAGACACAGACTGGGGAAGACTGAAACTCCAAGCGATAACCCTCAACAATGATGGACAAAACCCAAGTGTCCTGGGTAACACTGAACCAGGCCTCACGGAATCTGGCCAAATGATCCCCAAAATATCGAACTGGGGGGTCGGGCTGCTGGCATAATCAGAACTTTTGTTGGGGGTGGGAGTGGCTTCGACCAAAAGATTGGTTCGAAGGGCGTTGACGTTGAGGATGTTTTCGACTTTGGAACTGGGGCGGATACTGGGATGGACCTGACGAACGTTGAGGGTAGTAGGGCGTGGAGAACCTGACGCTGGAAGCGCTGCTGATGAAAATTTTGGGAAGGTGGAGGAGGAAAAGAATTCAAATATCTCGCTGACTGTCGGGTCTTCTTCAAGGAGAATAAGAAATCATCCGTTGTCTTAGCAAACAGCGAGGACTTCTCGAAAGGCGCGTCTTCAACCTTGATTCTGGTTTCGAGAGGATGTATTTCGGAGCCAGGAATGGCATCGAAGGACAATAGCGGAGGCCATGGATCGGACCGCGATATCTCCAGCGTGTTTCCCTGAATTGATACCCTGTTTGGAAGTTTTGATCGCCTCTGCCTGGATCATGCGGGCAAGGTTTCGTTGTTCCTCAGGAATCAGCTTGATATACTTCGAGAAACTCTCCCACAAGCATAGCTGATAGGCGCCTATGATGGCCTGGTAATTAGCTATACGAAAACTGAGCACCGAGGAGGAGTAGACCTTCTGTCCCAAAGTATCCAAGCGACAAAGAGAAAAAGAATCTATCCAGTGGCTTAAGTCTCTTATATTATTTATTCACTTCGACTCTGCCAGAACGGTCTCTAGATTGTTTTCCGTTTTCAGTCTTTCATCAGTGGCAGTGAGTCCTACATAGACAAATGTCCTTATTAGTATAACAAATAGTAATAATCATCAGAAATGTACAAAAATATATCCATACCCCCACAAAAGTGAGTTAAATATATTCACAAAGAGTGCTATGTATAACATGAAAGTAACTGTTAAAGCAGGTCGTATAATGCCAAAAGCCTCCACATTCATATCTTACCGTCCTTGTTAATGTTTTTAGATAAACGCTTCTGTATCCTGGAGATTCAAGGCTGTGAGCTCTTGATCTCAAATTGTGTGCTTCAGCTGTGTTCATTTATTTTGCTGAGCATCTGAGTCAGCAAAAAAACTTACTATGCAACTTAAAGGGACATACAGTCATGTTGTAATCTGAATACATATAGGTTCCAATGTTACACATTTAACAAATTTCAGAAGGTATCTTTACAAAAAACAGGATAAATCAAAGTCCATATTCAATCCATAGGGTTGCATTGTCCTTAAGTTGAAGATGTAATAGCATTCCCTTTGCAGCAGTTTCTTCCTCACATCCAGCCTTTGGTGTCTTCCTGGTAAAATTTGCTCTATTCCATAGAACCAGCAAATTTGCAAATTTTACCAGGAAGACACCAAAGGCTGGATGTGAGGAAGAAACTCTTTGTGAATATATTTAACTCACTTTTGTGGGGGTATGGATATATTTTTGTACATTTCTGATGATTATTACTATTTGTTATACTAATAAGGACATTTGTCTATGTAGGACTCACTGCCACTGATGAAAGACTGAAAACGGAAAACAATCTAGAGACCGTTCTGGCAGAGTCGAAGTGAATAAATAATATAAGAGACTTAAGCCACTGGATAGATTCTTTTTCTCTTTGTCACTAATTTGGAATCGTCCATTTTTCGTGTAACCCAAAGTATCCAAGCGCCTGCTCTCCCTATCTACCGGAGAGGAATGTTGCCCAGGTTTGCGTTTCAATTGCATATCGTCTATAATGGACGACGTGGCAGACGGATGGATTCAATTTTCTTCGGTGCCGGTTGGACCGAGGCAGGTTTGTTCCAGATAGGGACTGTCAGATCCTCAAAGCGCTGGATAATGAGAAGGGCAATGTTCGACGGGGTGTTGGAATAGAGCCTACTCAGGATCTTGTCCTTGGGCCTCGCATCCAATGTCGAGACGTCCAATTCAAGGGCCTTAGCCGTTCTTAGGAGCTGCTCTCCATACATTCTGTAGTCCTCTGTAGGCCAAGCTAAGGTAGGGTCTGCCAAGGCCTCATTGGGGGACGGATCCGACACGGATTCTGGGCTGGTGGGAATCGGAACGGACTGGAGCCCAGGCGAACCCGACGGAACAGCTGACATCATAGCCGAAGAGCTATCAGGGAAATCCAAAGAGGGATCCTCCTCATCGGCCAAAGGCCGGTCCCATTGGCAGATATATACTGGCGAATGCTCCACAGGGACCTGGGTCAACGGTCTCCACTGTGCCGGGGGAGCCGAAGCTGATCGAGGCAACGCTACCAAGGATCCATCGTCCTGCACGTCTAACGAATAGGACTGCGTTAATGGCTCTCGCAATGGAGGCGTGGAGGATCGCCGATTGGAACCCATGGATCCATGCTTCAGAACCGAAGGCTTGTCCTTGTGCTTGGACCTCTTCACCTTCTTGACAGGGGGGTCGGCCGACACGCCCCGTTCCGACGACGGCAAAACTGGTGCCGAAGCTACGTTAGGAACCTCAGACACCACTGGGGGTCTCTTAGGAGGTTTCAGAGAGCCTCTTAATGGTTCCATGGCAGAACGGACGGATGAGGGCCTTGATCCAAGGACGGATGGGGCCTTCGACAGTGCCCTGGATGGAGTTGGCTCAGACTGGGTTTGTACAGGAGGGTCTGCTGAAAGGGCCTTCTCCCAAAGTTCCGCCTTTAGCCTCGCGGCTCTGTCAGAGCGGGCCTTTGGGGTAAACTTTTGACAAATCGCACATGAAGGTACGGAGTGGCTCTCACCAAGGCAAATAAGGCAGCGGTCATGCTCGTCTGTCACCGACATCTTCACAGCGCACTGGCTGCATTTCTTAAAAATACCCTTAGAAGACATTCTGAAGAAAAATCGACTGATGCAGTAAGAAAATATTAGGAGACAACAAAAGACGTCCACTAATCGCGGCGGCGAAAAGAGAACTGAGGAGGGTGGGCGCTCCACCCTGTGTCCTCAAGATCGGTGCGCGGGAAACCCGGCGCATGCGTGGTCGCGGTGCAGAGCGCCCTCTTTGGAGACTTTTAGCTAGGGAAGTTCCGAGTGGCAGGCATGCGCGTGCGCAGTCCCAATGTGGGACTGCACGACAAGATGGAAAATGAACATTTCCGTTTTATGGTATGTACTAGCTTCAAAGCCCGTTCCTAAGAATGGGCCTTGAAAGGGTTCCCTCCCCTGGCCCCTGGCCAGGCAGCTTAAGGTGGCTTTGGGCTGCAGCTCGTAGCCAGAGCAAGTGGGGTGGGTGGGGGCTGGCCAGCTCCTTAGCAGGCAGTCAGCAGGCCGGGAAGACCTTGTTAGCAGGCCCGGCGGCCCTCATTAGCATGCCCTGCTTAGCAGGCCCTCCACCATGACCCTTTACCCAGGGCCCTCTCCCCTTACCTGCTGCTGGCTCCAGGCACTGAGGTGTGTCTGAGAGCAAAGAGGCTAGAGTCCAGGGACGGAGGGTGGTAGCTGCAGAGGAAGGGCCAATCAGGGTGCAGCCAGCTTTGCTGGCTGCACCCTGATTGGTCCTATTCCACCTTGGACAGCCGGACATGTTCCACCCCCTAGGCTGTTTCACAAATATATAGAGGAACCATGGATAAAGATTTGGTTTGCTTATAGACCATCTGCAACCCAATGGTCCTCAAGGCAAGGGAGGCAAGGTTTCTGTTCGTAACAGAATCACCCATGTTGCTTCTTTCAGAGTAGGGCTTCTTGTCCATTACTTCTAGCATTAATAATACTCTCTATCAATTTACTAGGTGAAGAATGAAGACAGAAATATTAAAGGCTGCCAGATTCCCTAGACCTTTAACAAAAAATGTTATATTTGTTATTTTGTGATTCTTAGTACCTTTCTTCTTCCACAGATGGTTCACTGAAACTGCTATCATCTTGTAGTTTTTCACTGACCCGTTGTTTTGAGATGCGTCTTTTGCTTTCACTTTTTCTCACATTCTTTGTGCTAAGATAGATTTTATGAGGAAAAACAGCATTTGAGAAACTGCAACTGAAATGTTCTGACACAACATAAAAACTACATCCAAAAAGTTAAACTGGAAAAATAGATTTATTTTATTTATTTTAGAGCTTCTATACTAAAAAATTTTAAACAGAGGCTAGATATCCATCTGACGAAGAGGCTGATTCTGTGAAGGTTCAAGGGGGTGACACGTTACAGTGGATGAGCGATAGGGTTTGAGTGTCCTGCAAAGTGCAGGGGGTTGGACTAGATGACCCATGATTTCCCTTCAACTCTATGATTCTACGAGCCTCATGACAAAACTGTCTTGGAACATGTACAACACATATATGGTATATAACACGTTATTTTAAAAACCAAGTATACAAATATTCAGTAAAATGCATTGTTAAAACAACAAGCAATATAAACAGTTTATACGCCCATGGACGGGTGAGGGAGGAAAGGGTGAATTCTGATAGGGCCCTGATCTCCACTGGGAACTCATTCCACCAAGCTTTCAGGCCCTGGCTCTGGTTAAGACCAAGTATACCTCTCTGGGGCTGAGGACCTCCAGCTCGTTTGTATTGTTTGACTGAAGTGCTTTTCAAAGGACATATTCAGATAAGTGGTCTCTCAGTGTGCCCATAACAAGAAAAGAATTAAACATCTCCCAGATAAAAGAAGCTACATTAATGTTGAAAATGGCTATATTCTCTTCCAGGTCTAATTTTTTTTTAACTGAACACTTGTCTTCTTAATTGTAATGTATCTGTATTACAATTATGAAGACAAGTGTTCAGTTGGGGGTGTTCACCACTTTGATACCTGAGGACCATGTTCTAGAATTGGTAAGCTTTTATAATAATTATATTTTGCTTCAGATTTATGTTTATTTAGCATATTCAGGATTTATAAAAATACGTTTTCAGTGAACCAATGGTGTTTTTTAAGAGGCATGTTAAATAGTAAATTATATGATGTTTAGAATTTGTAAAAATATACTTGTGGTATTGGTTGTGATAGAAAACAGTGATCTTGTTTTGTATTATTAGTTAATTTTTCAGCTGAAATGTAAAATATCAGTTATTTTACATTTACATCAGCTGAAATGTAAAATATCAGTTCTCCCTTGAGGCTCAGGGTGGTTTGAATTGATAGAAAAATATGGAGAATACATTATACTTTCTAACATTTCAACATTATAACTTTAATTGTATAACCATTGACACTGGCTATTAAGAACACAACTGTGGTATGATTTTTGAGAATATGTTGCTAAGTCTGGAGTTGCCCTGTGTTGTTCTCTTTTAGGCATGGTTTGGTGGTAGTAGGAGGGGCTTTTCAGGGCTCTGGCTGTTGTTTTGTCATTAGCCTCTGACAAGGCCCTGATCTCCTCTGAGAGCTCATTCCACCATGTGGGAGCCAGAACAGAGAGGTGAGCCTCTAGGGAGCCAGGGACCACCAGTTTATTGATGTAAAGTGTCCCTCTCTGGGGAGCATAGGCAGTGAAGTGGTCCCTCAGATTCTCAGGGCCCTGACTGCATATGGCCTTGGAGGTAATTACCAGAACCTTAAGTCTGATCTGGAATTCAATCAGTAACCAGTGCAGCTTTTGAAGTGTGGGCCTAATGTGTGCCCTCAAAGGTGTTCCCATGAGAACATTACCTGATGCATTCTAGACTAGTTGCAGTTTCCGGATCAGAGATAAGGGCAGGCATACATAGAGCGAGTCCCAGATATCCAGTCTAGAGGTGACCATAGCACAGATCACTACAGCTAGGTGTTCTGGAGGCAGGTATGGTGCTAATAGCTTAGCTTGGTGCAAGTGGAAGGACACCTGCTGTGCTACTCTTGTGGTCTGTTTCTCCATAGAAAGGGAGGTGTCAAAGGTCATGCCCAGCTTCCTGGCTGAGTGTACTACTGTTAACTGCACCCCATTTAAGCAGGGAAATCACGCTTCCCTGTTTGTTTGTTATTTGTATATTTATACTACAGTTGTGTCAATAGCATGTTTCAAGTATGCTGAAAATGAAAGTTAAAACACACAGTAGACCAAGGAATTACTATGCAAAATGATTCAAATAAACTACCTTTAAGGACAATAGTTGAGGACTGACATTCCAGTTCACACTTACCTCTTTGCAGGTACTGGAATTAATTCTTTCCTTTCTACTGAGGAAATTATGTTTTTTACTTGGCTTTGCCCTACCATCTCCCCTTCTGATTCAACATAATGGTTTTCCTTTAGAGTAAGCTTTTCTTTCACTTCCTGTTCAATAGCAATCACAGTCAAACTGTCAATAGCTGGATTTTCATTTTTTCCTGTAGTCTCTAATTGCTCCCACTTCTGCTTTTGTTTTTCCTCTTCAACCTAAAACAATGACATCACTCAATATATTTATGTAGGCAAACAAAGTATCAGTGATCATAAAAAGTTACACATTCTGTTATTTATTACTACTTACTATACTTTCTACTACAACAAACAAATATACACCCTTGAAAAGAAAACACTCATACATTAGGAAACTTGTATGCTAACAAGAATTAGTAGCATAAAACATATAATAAAAAAAAACTTCCATTCATGACAGGAAAAAATAAATTAGGAACACACACCATCTAGTTATGAAGAGAATAACTATTCTCAGCAACAGATTGTCCAAGAACATTGTAATGAAGAAAGAAAAGTGCTTCACACAACAAAGTGAAAGGTATTAAGCAAGAATGAGAGCAATGGAAAGATTAACACCCTGTTCAGAAGCCACTTTCACATTCTGGAACACATTTAAGAGACTATGGATGTGCCCTGACCTGGATGGCCCAAGCTAGCCTGATCTCATCAGATCTCAGAAACTAAATACAGTAAACCCTGATTCGTACTTGTATGTTAAAACTATATTTGTTAACATTTTGAATTAAACTTTCTTAAATTGCCTTCTAAATAATAAATAAAAGTATATATAATTCCCCTTATTTTCTGACCCACTTTGGAAGAATTGCAAAAAGCACAGAGGAAAGGCGGCTTTCCAATAATGCTGAAGAGGTGAAATGAACAGGATGGCAGAGATGTGAGAAACACCAGAGAATGAAAAGGAACAGATATCCCTCTACCTCTTTCTGTAGTTGGGCCTTTTCTTTCTCCAAAGTCAGGAATGCTGTCAGCAGCATTCCCACCTCATTCTTAAATCTCACAACATCACGTTCTAGTTCTTTATCCAGTTCTTTTGATATTTGGCAGCAGGGTTGTTCAGAGTTTTTCACATTGTTTCCCATCTCAGTGTCAACATCTTTATAACTGCTGACTGCAATGTCTCTGGAAGCACCATTGTTAAATGTGTGTGGCCTTTTTTGAGCTGCACTTTTCGTTATATTGGAAAGCATTTTTGTACTGTCTGTGTAGGCAGGAATTTTGATACATGCTGTAATCTTTCCCACGCCTGTTTCCAGTTGTACAAGTGTATCGTCTCTTCCTTGTTCACTTACACCTGCTTCTGCTATTTGAGACAGTATCTCATTCTTTGCTCTCTGGTTTAAATGAACATTTTGCTGACCATTTTCATTCTGCTTAGGAAGAAGCTTTTGAGAACAATTTATAGGAAATAAAGTTACAATTTCTGTGCTGAATTCTTTTTCTGCAATGACAGAGTTCAAACTTTTAGAATTGTCCTTCTCTTGTTTGTCAGTGATAGCTTTAGTCACAGGGAGGGATGGCAATTCACTTAGGCCATCCAACACACCTCTGAAGCCGTCTTGTGATCTGTCTTCCACAGAAGTATTACTTTCCCCCTCACTTACGTTGATTTCACCAAACTTCTGTTTTAGTTCTGCTGTAATGCTCTTAAAACAGGTTTTGATTTCCCTTTTTTCATTTGCAACCCACATCTTTTCATATCTTTCTTCCCAGGGAGCTGCATCAAATTGATTGCAATCACCGTCTGATTCTTCAACATGCATTGCTGCTTCGGTTTCCTTTTTCTCACAAGCGAATAAAACATCTGCTTTGTCAGTCTGATTTTCAAGAGATGCCTTTTCTATACAGCTGAATGTGTTTACTACATTTTTATCCTTATGCAAGCCATGTCCATGGATAGGGGGGGAAAAAGAGCTACACATATAAAATTATGCTATGGATATCAGACAGACATCTTGGTGACTGTTTTAAAGAACAACAGGATTTTAGCATAATTTGTTTCACAACCTTGGGCTGAATTCAAACACTGAGAAAACCAATGCTCACAGAATGGATCTTTCTTAGTTGACTTCTTTGTGCAGGTTCAGCCTCACAAAAAGCTACTTCTGAGAGCACTGAAGCCTTTGTAACAGTGTGGTGCATGACACAGGAGATGGAAGCTCACAGAACTTGTGAACCACTCCCCCTGCACATACCAAATACAGCTGGCGTGGATACTACCATGCATATTTTGTTAAAATATGTAAACATTTAGATTTACTGCAGTATCATTAAAATTTTAAAAAATCATGTTCTCCTTACATAGTTATAATTTGCTCAGCTTTTGTAACTTCAAAGACATGTAAAACTCTTACTCAAAAAACATCTTTTAGAGACATACCATTTTATTTCAAAACTGTTTGAAGCTAGAGGTGACACAATACATCACTGTTTGCTTATTTAAAACAAAAAGTCTTATTAATTGGCTAGTAAATCAAAATCACTAAATAATTTTTCATCTTCAGATAAAATTTTGATGAATCATGTAATGCTTGTGGCATCTGATAGTATCTACACTGAGAATGCAGCTGTGATGGACAGCACTTTAAAAGTAAGGTTCTAAGTACTGAAGTGACAGAGAATCAGTGAGTGAAGGATTTATTCCCCACTGAGGCACAGAGTGCCAGGCTGCTCCAAGTATTTTGACTGGCCAGCAACAGCTGTGAGAGAAGCAATATTAGAGCTGTATTACTGAGGGATGAATTTAGTTAAAGGGAGGGATTTCTAGGTTGCCAAACTTTTCAAGTTGTAGGGGGCCAAGAGCCCTGGGTATAATGGGGTTTTATGTGGGGATTTTGTTAGGGGGGTATGTGTAAGCTGCTGCAAGTCTTCAGAAAGCAGCAGGATATAATAATAATAATAATAATAATAATAATAATAATAATAATAATAATAATAATAATAATAATAATAGTTGAGATTCTGACAGAACATCAAGAAGGAACCGTCAGCTGAAAACCAAGAACAAACATGAACAAGCTGATTATGGCTAATATGCTAAGCGTTTATTATAATCCTCAAAATAGAGTCAAAAAGAACCCTGAGTACTTATTGCTTGTTTTCAACCAGTACTTAAAATATTCTCTATTTAAAAAGCTTTCATTTAAATGTGGAATTTATAGCATCCCCAATAAAACCAATCCAACCCCTCCAAATAACAGAGCACAAGAAGTGGCATAATCGCAACCTCTTCTATCCCTAGTCAACCATCATCACAGGGAGGAAATTCACAAGATGGCAACATGTTGTCCGGAGGAGGGGCCTCAGTTGTTCCTGGTCCCAGCCTCAACAAAACACCTGGCGGCAAAGCTCTGTTTTATAGGCCCTGCAGAACTAAGATAGTTCTGTCAAGACCCTCAGTTCTTCCAGGAGCTCATTCCACCAGGTCGGAGCCAGGACCAAAAAGGCCCTGCCCCAGGTTTATTTATTTATTTATTTGATTTCTATACCACCCTATAGGTTGAAGCCAGGTGTGCTTCTCTGGGGCCAGGGACCACAAACAGATTAGCACCCGTGGAGCAAAGTGCCCTGCGGTGGTCATAAGGAGACAAGCGGTCTCTCAGATAGACAGGGCCCAAACTGTGGATGGCCTTAAAGGTTCACACCAATACCTTGAATCTGATCTTGACCACAACTGGCAACCAATGCAGCTGCCTCAGCACAGGCTGGATATGGGCCCTCCAAGATGTACAGTGAAGACCCTAGCAGCTGCATTTTGCACCACCTATAATTCCCAGGTCTAATTTCTGGGTATTCACTTCAGATTTAATTGCATAGGAATCATTCTGTGTTCAATAAATATGTCCACATTAAGAGAATAATGGGTGAATAGAAAATCAATTGCTGACAGCAGTTAGCTGAGACCTTGCCCTTCTGCCCCCTACTGGTTTTTCCTATTTAACTCTGGAATCTGTTAACCATTTTCATTATGCCATATGTGAATTTACTCACACTTTGCCTATAAGTATGAACTAAATAGTTCCATTACATTACATTGTATCTCAGAAAGTGTGCATGCATACAAAAGCTCACACCTTAAATAAAACTTTGTTGGTCTTAAAGGTGCCACTGGACTCTAACAGTGTTTTTCATCATAGCCAGCAAAATAAAATAAGATGATGGCAATATTGTTCTCAAAAAGCTCAGATCTTTTGGATGCTTGGAGGGAAATTTAAGAACTGGCAGGGATGAGAAATTTGGCTACAACCAAGGAGACAGAATAGAGAGCAGCAATAGGGGGCTGGGAGGCAGAGGCTTCAATAAAGTCATCCTACTGAATGAAGTCTTTAAACTTCAAAATAAATCACTGAATAGTTAAATGTTTATTTTAGCCACAGATACAACCATAACAATCCATATTCGCATTAACCTCTTAATCTACTGACCTTGTTCGCATCATTTTCAATTTCTTTGATATCTTGTTGTTCATTACACTGCTCTCCTGCAAATACAGTGAATGAGGATATGCATAATAGTTACAATTTGAACACTGCCCCTTGTTGGGCAAACAACATAACATGATGTTGGCAAAGACACTGTCGAAGCACTTCACTAAAATATTTCAGAAAGACTGAGGTATTAAAATGAATTAAGCCAAATTACATCACAGCAAAAACATATTGCAAAGACTATGAAAAGTAATTAAATAACAAAGAAATACATGGGTTTCTATCTAAATCATAAATATTTATTTATTTTAATTTATATCCCAGCTCTCTTGACAAAGTTGTCTCGAGAAGGCATACAGAATAAAATATAAAACAATATAGCCCATAAAACCCCTACAATTTTAAATCCAAATACCCACAACAATTAACAATATTACCCCAATGGCAGAATAAAACAACCCTTCTCATTATTCCAGTCAGCTCTGTCCACCTACAACTGCATTCATCCGCTGATATTACTAAAGGCCTCAGATCTACCACGCCAAGCAATAACAGAGCTTTCAGCATATATAATTTGCATTTGGTACATTTGAAAAAACGTGCTTTCTATTTGGCACTGCTGCATTAGTTGTCCAGGAACTTCGGTTAAAGAAGCGGTGTGCTCGCAAGTTCGTTGCTATCAGCGGCTTGAAGGAAAAAAAAAAAAGGCTTCCCCATCTCCCAGAAGCGTGGGGGTGGGAGCGAAGGAGGAACCTTCTTCCTACTGCTATATACAATACAATACAATACCTTTATTGGCATAAAGCAGATTAGCAAGATAAACAAAGTTAGTCAAGATACGTCAGACAGTTTAAGTTTAAAAACTGAGGACAGAAATTCAGCCATAATAAAGGTGACGTCGGCATCCTTATCACTCAGTTACAATTGGCAAATCTTGAATGGTTTCTCCGTTTTGGTATTAGGGGTATAATATGCCTTCTCTGTTGACTGAACAAGGGGCAATCCAGTATGATATGTTGGATGGTGTCAGGAGAGTTTGATTCACAGGTGCATAGTCTGTTTTCGAAGGGGATCTTGGCAAATCTCCCTTGTAATACTTTAGATGGAAAGGCGTTAAGCCGAGCAAGCGAAAACGCTCTGCGATGGAGGGGATTTGCCAAGTTATGGAAATAAGCCGGCATTATCCCGTGCTTCACTTGGAGACCAAGCGTACAGGGAGAGCAAATTGCTGGCACAGTGGGATGGAGTTTTTGAAATTCCTGATCGAGTAACCTTTGTTTGATTTGGTACATAATGGAAGATTCATTCAGAGATAAGATGTAATCGTAGTCAATGCTAATTTGTTGGAGTGTAGTCAGGATGGTAGAGAACCATTTAAATTTAAAAGTGTCTCTCAGTAAACAGGCCAATAGACTGTCTGATCGAACCCTAAAATGCAGTTTTAGCCAATATTTAAAGGTGAAAATCCAGGCCTTAGTTTCAAGAAGATTGTGTCCAATTTCAAGACATAAAGAGGAGTAAGGGACGCAATTTGGAGTTCTCAAAATCTGCCGGAAGAAGGCAGACTGTAACCTCTCCATGTTTTTGTTAAAACCTGAGATCCACAGAGGGATACCATAAAAAATTTGGGGAAGGATTTTAGAGTCAAACACACGACAAACAGCTGGGACAAACTGATTGCCTTTAAGGAAGAAAAAACGGTTTAGATGGGTAGTGGAACAGTTAGCCTTCTAAGTAATCCTATTTCTATGTTTGGTCCAGTGCAAATTATGTTGGAAGGTAATTCCTAAGTATTTGAAACATTTGATCTGCTCGATTTTATGACCACCAATGCACCAGTTTGAGGGAGACCCCGTCTCCCAGAAGTGTGGGGGTGGGAGCGAAGGAGGAACCTTCTTCCTACTGCTATATTGAGAATGCACATGTCTTTTCAGATGTGTTGCAGGTTGTTCTCAGGAATCAAGCGTTTTTTTTAGGGAGAATCCACTTTTTATAATTCCCTGAAAAGTGCTACATCGAACCAATTTTTGCGGGAGTGTTGCAGGAGTGTTGTGGATTGTGTACGACATCGTGCATAATGTTAAAAAAATAGAGTTACACAACAGACTTCAGCAACATTAGGGCTTTGTGGAATGGCCCTGAAAATCTTACAAAAAATAAAAGCAGCATCTAATTGACTGTTGTTGTATTTTTTAGTATTTTAGAACTTTTTCCTGGATATTTGTTGCTAGTATTCTGCTATAGAATTGCCATTTCCTAAAGCAATCCGATCGACCTTTCACTAGCATAGAATCTTTCTCTGCAAGACACTATTGACACATACAGCAGAATGAACTCTACCATTTCAGGCTGCAGGCAAGAGTATGTCAGTCATAAACTATCTCTTTTTGAAAGCTATTTGTAGATGGAGTTGGTACAAAAGAGACACTAGTTTTAAACAAAACTGCTTCCTACATGGTACTTTCTTATTTTAGGTGGGAAGAGTTTGTTGGCTTACTCCTGAAGTGTTTGAAAATGTGAGTCCTCCATACAGCTTGATATGCTATGTAACATGCTATCACTTTAGGACTCTTCCACCAAATTCAGCTACACGTTTCTTAAACTTGATTGCAGCTTGGTGTAGTGGTTAGGTGTGCAGATTTCTAATCTGGAGAGCCGGGTTTGATTCCCCGCTCCTACATGCAGCCAGCTGGGTGACCTTGGGCTCGCCACAGCACTGATAAAGCTGCTCTGACTGAGCAGTAATATCAGGGATCTCTCAGGCTCACCTACCTCACAGGGTGCCCTGTTGAGGGGAGAGGAAAGGGAAGGAGATTATAAACCACTTTGAGACTCCTGGTAGAGAAAAGTGGCATATAAGAACCCATGCTTCACACTGACTTTTTTGTACCCACCGGATGGCAGCCAAGTCCATCCACATTCTGTTTCCTCACTGTTGGAAGAGGGTGGCCCAGGTCAGCCACCTCCACCAAGGGATCTCTGCTGCTCTGTCAAGCCTCCCTGCCTCTGCTGGGAGTGGGGAATCCAGCCTGCTTCCAAGGGCCCACATGCTGTTGACCCTCAGGATGATGAGCCGCCACTAGGTAAGGCCGTGAGGTGCAGGTGCCCCAGGCCTCCTGAACATGGGGGAGATCTTCTATCACCTGTTCAACCCACCTCACAGTCTGGACCTCCCTATTATGTCAAAGGTGCGAGGGCAGGCAGTGAGTGGCAACACAATGTCCTGCACAAGAGCCCTGCTGTGGTCTAAGCCTTCCTCACAGTGTGGAAACCTCCCGCTGCCTGTCTGCCTTTCTTAGCTGCCTCACCCTACCTTCTCTGCAGGAGTGGGACTGCGAGGCCAATGGGTGACAAGGTTCCTGAGCACCAGCCAACTACATGACCAAGCTTACCAGTGGCCACTCAGAGAGCTCTCAGGGCCCTGCACCCAAACTCAAGGACTTGAAGTCTCAGGCAGCTGGTGAGGGAGGATGGTTCTCCTCCAAAGTCCACTGCATCCTCTGTGCACTCACCAGCCCTCTTCAGCAGGTGCCATTCCACCCTTCTGCAGCCCTTTTATAGAACGGGCTTTGCAGCTAGTATATCTTATATAAAAGAACAGAGCAGAAGCATTCTGGCTTCTAATAAAACATATGCATTCATGTTGAAATATGTCCAGTTGTGCTCACAGGAAGGGGGAGGAGAGAGAAGAAAAGAGAAACACTCCCTGATTCTTTTCTCATTTTAGTAAACAAAAAAAATGGCCTAAAACAGTTTAATTAGCAGTTATCTAGCTTCACGCCTTGAAAACTACCATTTGTAATCCCATCTTGATTCCATTAAAAATCAAGTAGAGCAATTTAGAACAAGGGGGCTGGGAATAGTAGCCATATATTGTAAAATATTGTGTTTTCTTTATAATGAAGAAGCAGATCTTGTTATCAAAATGTGAATAACTACCTTTTAAGGGAATTACTGCTTGAGCATCAGATAATACGACTCCCACAGGAACAATTTCTGATTTTTTGGTTGCAGCATCATTTCTGCCATTATCTTCCAACACAAGGTGATAGAAAGAGTTAGCATACAGTTCACTTTGAAGTGAAATGCTGATTGATTCCCAGTCGGACTCATCTGAAAGAGTTGTGATATTAATCAAATCAAAAGAGTAAACACCTCCTGCTGGTCTTCTTAATAAACAATTTAATTTGTATAAACCCTGCCTTGGAGCAAGTAGGTCTAACAAAGAAAAAGATGACTTCCGATTGGTGAATGAACTGCAAAAATCTACCATAGTAATAAAAGAAGCTGTTCTATACAAAGAAATTAGAGACATGGGAAATATGAACTTGGGTATTTTTGTAATGTTCTCATTTAGTAGAAAATTATGAACTACTACTCCAAATTCTTCTGTGGTTCACAGACTGTGTATCTGACAGAGAAGACAGTCCTCACATTTTCTTTCTTGGCCACTTACTTGTAGCGGTGGCAAAAAATTTCCCCTCTCAGTCCTCCAGCACTATCTGATAGGTGGATTATATTTTCCAGTGTGCCCTGGGAACACTTCTGATGCTCAGCACTAGCAGCAAGTAAGTAGAAGTGAGACAGAGTTGCCAGCCCCCCTGCTAAGCCCCACCCCCCTATCAACTGGGCAGCAGAGCATTGTACTAGGAACAGGAAGAAAGCCCACGCTACATTGCTGGTGACATGATGATGTCACACTGACACTCTGGCATTTGGGCAAAAATGCTATGATAGAAGCTATATTACAGTTTTCCTCCTAATATCAGAGTGTCACTGCAACATGCTAACATCACTTCTATTACACTCCAGAAGAGATGTAGCTATATTGCCAAAAGCATAGCCTGTACCTCCCTTCAGTTACTGGTAAATCCCCCCAATTCCCTCTAGTTACTAAGAAAAGCCTGGCAATCATTAAGTGAGAAGGAGGGGAAAGAGGAAGGTGAAAGAAGGATTAGTAACTCCTTGGATTAAATCCAACCTATAAATCTTTAAAAAGATTCGTCAGTAGTTTGCACTTTTTTGTTTTTGAAAATGGTTTCACTTTCCCAAATTGCTCCCCAATTCCTAACTGATAGAGATAAGTACACGTCTAAATTGAAATCCTTATTCTCTGTAGAATTGCTCCATTTTAAAAGTCTGCCTAGAAATCTTCCAAATTAATGAAACCAAATGTTTTTATAGATTAGGGAAACTAATGGTGTCTTTTTTTGAAAGAAGATACTAGGCTTGGCTTCATAAAGAAAACAGGGTTGCACTTACCTGTAACTGTTGTTCATCGAGTGGTCTTCTGTGCAGTCACACATGGGTTCTGCGGAATCGCAGGCCTGCCACGGAGAGGAACTCGCAAGCTTTTATACATATAAAATTCTAGAAGCTCCCAAGAGTGCTCACCCCTCCCCTACAGAGGGTGACTTTCCCGCCCAAAGTCACATGATGTGGGAGGGGTTAGCACTCTCCCCTCAGTTCTCCTTCCTGCCGCCGGAACAGGCAAGTCAATCCATTATCAGCGGCCCACTGCGGGGAAGGAGGGAGGGTTGTGTGACTGCACAGAAGACCACTCGATGAACAACAGTTACAGGTAAGTGCAACCCTGTTTTCATCTTCGTGGCTTCTGTGCAGTCCCACATGGGAGACTAGCAAGATCACGCACCCTGGAGGTGGGTGTGGGCTTACATAGCAGAAAATGGATTGAATCCACTCTACCCACAGAACCTCTCTCCAGGAGTTGACATCTATAACAAAGTGGTGGACAAATGTGGATCATTGATCAGGTCACTCCACTGCAGATGTCTATTAGAGGCAATCCAGGCAAGAAGACTGCAGAAAAAAACTCTGAGAACATGTAATTCAGAGAGATACCAATAGGGCCATCTACTTCAGGCAAAGCTTGTCAGTTTATGGAAACATCATTCAACATGGTAATATCTGTACTGAGGCCCTTCTACACATTCATGGATCAGTAAGGCAAGTAACGATTTCTACATTGCCTGGATCAGCCCATTCCATTATTTACTTGTTTGGTTTTTTTAACCAAACATATCCCATACACATAGCCCTCTCTGTTTCAGAACCAGGTGTCAAGTCAGGAGTAACTTAGAAATCACTTGGGGAAGAAAAACTATGTTCGGTTTTAATACTACTCATCTCGATGAAATCTTAGAGAAGAGAGGGCCATCAGATAAGGTAGACGTTTCCTCCAACCTTCAGGCTGAATCCACGGCCATCCAAAAAGGATGTACTGTAATACATAAATCTGTCAATCAATGAATCAAAGAAAAGGCAGATTCACAAATGCATTTCTAACGGTTGAGTTGCTAACATCTTGCTATCCTGATCTAGAAACATTTCCATCTACACCAATAGAACAAGTAGAAGAGGGTTTGTGGTTTACCACCCACGCCCTCAAGACCCTAAATATTAACCACCAGCCAGGAATAGCAGACGAACTATCAGTCGGAATTGCCTGAGCACTAGGTGATGGTGGAGGTCTCTATGCAGGAATTCTGGCTCTGTCAGAGAGGCAATGAACCTGTATGCTTGCAGTAGGAAACACACTCCACTTGGTCTACAGGTTGCTTCAGAAATGCAGTGTACACTGGCCAGTTAGAACTTTCAAATACCATATCTAGGAATCCTGCAAGGGAAGAAGAAGGTTAATGAAGAATGGAAAGGTTTCCCCAGTGGGTTGTGAACCCACTGATACCCCAGAGCACAACATGCATTGATTCCAGTAGCAAATGAGTACCCTGTACTGCTTCTTGCAGCAAAAAAGGAACTATGTTTGGAGTGTCCATTATTGACACTCATATGTGACCGCAATCATTGCTTAATCTTCCCTGTATCAATCCAATATATGCGCTGAGGCTAGCACCAAAGCACACTGAGGTTTCCCATCATGTAGATGACAGAGACATGTTGAACAGAACCTGAGCACTGTAACATAACCTCAGGTAGCCTGTTTCCACCATAGTAATTCATATAGGTTTATACCATGGAGTCATCTGTAGGCAAACAGGACCTGCTGTTCTTGAATCCTGCACAACAAAGAATCAAAGACACATTAATAGCTCTGAATTTTGAGTCTTATTAATAGTCTAAATAGATGTTCTGACCCGGTACTCAGACAATAATAGTACAACGCTTTCCACAGTCAAATAACAAGGCAACTGTGAGGATTTCAAAGTCAAAGGAGATAGTATCAAGGTATCCCCTACTAGAGATTCAATGTGATGAGTGTAAGAGTATGATCTTAGAGATCGTGCTTCAAATCCCCACTCTGCCATGGAAATTTGCAGAGTGACTCTTTCTCAACTTATCCTACCTCACAGGGTCACTGTGAGGAGAAAGTGGAAGATCACTATATCAGAGCCCTCAGGAGAGTCAAAGGAATAGGGAGTTTCAACCAAAGGTGTTCCTTAAAGATTCTACTTTTTTGTTTTTGTTTTTTTCCCTCACCCACCCCCCAGGGGGTGGAAATCTGTTTTCCAGAGGGATAGCCTCAGTAGTCCTTTCAATGGAAAAAAACATTGTGAAATAGATCCATAAATGCCACATTTCAATAGGGAATGAGCACAGATGCTGCAGACCCACAACTTGGACAGCATGCCCAAGGCTCACTGAAGACTGGATTCAAATACAAAAGGGAACCTGCCTGACCATCCAGTCACTGAAATAGGGATACACATAGCAACTATATAGCCTGATGTGATCCACTATAGTTGCAATATAAGTTGGGAATAACCAAGTTGCAGACACTAGACCAAAAAGCAACACATTATAAACATAATAAAAAGCATTATGTAGAAATGCAGGAATGGATGTAAGAAGCCAGTGCCCTTAAGAGTGATTATGGCAGACCATAAGCTTTTTGACAAATGAGGGAGACTCTTGTTCATGACATATGAACTCCTCAATCTCTCTGTACTTAGTATGTCACCCAACATACAGGATAGCTGTTTCACCTACACTCTTTAGGACTATTATATACATAAAGGTAAAGGTATCCCCTGTGCAAGCACCGAGTCATGTCTGACCCCTGGGGTGATGCCCTCCAGTGTTCCTCCAGCAGACAACAAAGGGTGGTTTTCCATTCCCTTCCCCAGTCATTACTGTTTTACCGCACAGCAAGCTGGGTACTCATTTTACCAACCTCGGAAGGATGGATACACACACACACATATATATATCTATATATACAGGTATACAGCAACACTGTCTCTAAGGATGGCTGCCACTTCATCGATCAGGAATGGTGGATGCCAAACGGAGGCTACACCAAATGCTCTGCATCATAAATATACAAATACAAAAACATTATTATTATTATCACTGTTTCCCAAACATGGGAACAATAGGATAAGTTTCCAGAAAATATACAAAGGACCCCCAATGCTGGGGCTGCAGATTCCCTGGGGATTAAGCAGAATTTCCATTCGTAGCATCCCCTTACCCTTTATTTTGAGGGGTGCACAGCTGCATTTGAGTGGGCGGGATTGTTTGGTAGATCTGATCAGGATAAAAGAAGATCCTGACTATGGGAACCTGCATGCTTACCGTTGCCAATATTTTGGCTGTCAATATGAATTTCTTTATGTGCCCAAGCATCTCATATGTCTGAGCACTAAATGTTTACCATCAAAAGGAAAACCCCCCAGGTTTAGACCTTATTCAGGGAACCACGGGGAATGATTAGCCAAGAATGATGATGCATTACAATATAGGCTGGCATTACCGTATTGTGGCTTTTTGCCCCCTTTCCTGAAGCATTCAATTGCCACTCTCCACATTTGAGTTGTACTGCCACTATGCCAGTGGATCCCCTATGCGTCATAAAATATATTTTCCTTCCATCAGTTTCAAAAAGCGGGGAGGGAGGAAGGTGACAAACAGATCTAATCATTGCTGGTTGTACATCCAAATGATGGAGGTGGCTCTAATTTAAAACAATCCAAAATAAGAACAGCCTTTCCTCCTGAGTCTAAACATCCTGTTTTTCTGCTAATGCAGGTGTGAATGCAAGTTTACTCAGGGCCTCTGTAGACAGAAGGCTATAATACCCTTGCTTTTATAAAAATCAGTTCTGAGATGATCTCAGATCCTTTGCCAGCAACTGTGTCAAAGATTCACTTGTGGTGGCAGCAGGTAATGGCATCTATATAGCCTAGGACCACATGTCCAATCTCTTTCCCAATCTTTCCTGGGTGTTGGGAAGGTGGGCAGAGCTTACTTGCAGAGCTGACGCTCAAAGTTGGGGACAGGGGGAGAGCACCATTGCCTGTCCTTTGGATTTCCCCACAGTCTGTGGTGACATTTGGCAGCGATGCTCAGTGGCACTGCTGGGCAACGATGATTGGTGCTGATGCTTGGCAGCAGCGCTTGGTGGCAATACTATGGAGGCAAGCATGCTCAGGGTCTCATTGTCAGAGAGCTGACAAATTGGTGAGTTGTGTGTCAACACAGCACCCCTTGGCACCAAATTATGACATTTATCATCACATGGAGTCATGACTTACGTGATCAAGGACTCTCAGTGCCAGGCAGCCCTTGGGAATCAGCCAGCAGCAGCAGATCTTGACATCAAGGAAATGGTGCCTGCTGGCATCAAGGAGACAAATCGCCTCTAAATGCGAACGATAAACAGGCCGATGCCGAACTTCTTCTGTCTCCTTCATCGGTGGGCTACGAGAGGCCCTAGAGAGGGCAGATTCCTCCTTCGATTAGGCACCACCGGAACTGGCACTGAGCTCACCTGCAGTGGCTGCTGGTCATAAATTAGCCACTGGGGCTCTCTCTCCTTCATCAGTGGGCTAGATGTGGCCCTAGAGAGGGCAGATTCCTCCTCCAATTAAGCACCACTGAGACTGGCACTGAGCACACCGACAGTGGCTGCTGGCCATAAATCAGCCGCTGGGGCTCTCCTTCACCAGTGGGCAAGATGTGGCCCTAGACAGGGCAGACTCCTCCTTCGATTAGGCACCACTGGGACTGGCCCTGAGCACACCGACAGTGGCTGCTGGCCATAAATCATCCGCACTGGCTCTCTCTCCTTCACCAGTGGGGTAGCTGCAGCCCTAGACAGGGCAGATTCCTCCTTCGATTAGGCACCACTGGGACTGGCACTGGGCACACCTGAGGTGGCTGTTGGCCATAAATCAGCCGCCGGCGCTCTCTCTCCTCGCAGGTCTGAGGCGCCGAGGCCGTCTCTCAGAGAACTTCCAGGCAAACTGCTCTTCCTCCCCTCGACTTCCGGGGTGGTTTGGCAGCAAGGCTGAGGCACTGTCCCCTGTCAGAACAGAGGCGAAGGACTCAGCTTTTCATTTGGGGCTATTTCACCCCACTTTATTCTCTCTCTCTCTCTTTTTAAAAAATATTTATTTATTTTAATTACTTATTTAAACAAGGCCGCAAATATTTAAAACAGTGGCCCATAATATCGGAATTCTGAGTCATTCGCCTTCCTTCTGAATCTGAGGTGAAATTTCTCTTCAGCTTGCTGAACAGTCCTCTCTCGGAGGCGGCAGAAAAAGAACTGAGGGGAGAGTGCTAACCCCTCCCACATCATGTGACTTTGGGCGGGAAAGTCACCCTCTGTAGGGGAGGGGTGAGCACTCTTGGGAGCTTCTAGAATTTTATATGTATAAAAGCTTGCGAGTTCCTCTCCGTGGCAGGCCTGCGATTCCGCAGAACCCATGTGGGACTGCACAGAAGCCACGAAGATGAAACATTTATTCTGTTCCTGTAAATTGGTATAGTATTGATGCTTTTAATATTCTTTATTTTCTATGTATGACACAAAAATATTTTTTAAAAATCCATAAACCTTCAAAACTTATCTGCCTTATCTAAAATAAGATCTTTTAATTCTGAAGAAAGAAGAACAAATGTATCAGCTGGAATTATTAAAGCAGTACTCCCTGGCAGAAATATTTACAGCAAACGTTACTTGAATCTTGCTTTTCTCTGGTCTGTGTTTCCTCCATTTCCTGCAAAAAAGGAAAGAGGAAAATGCCATGCTTTGTATTTGCCTGAGTGATTAAGAGGACAATTTCAGAGCAAAATATAACCAAAAAATACACAACACATTAATAAGTTTAATAAATTTTCTGTAGCGTATTGCAGAATGGTATTTACCTGAGTATCCTCCAATCTTCCTGAGAAAGGAAAAAAGGAGAATTAACAGACAGCACAATAACTGTGTTCAGCAATGTTTCCAGTCATTATTTAATGTGCTAAATTTTATTAAATCTAGTTTTATGTTTTTGTAAAAAGCTCTTGAGTTACAAATACAAAGACAAATACAGATTTGTCATACAGACAGTATTCATTATCTCCCCCCTAGTAATACCCAATTTGTGACAGCAAGGGTGCACTCCTTGAAAATGGAGGCAATTAGCCCTCAGTGTATGTGTGGGGGTAGTCCTACTAAAAGGAAAAAAAGCAATCTGAGGGATCTGTCCAGTTACCTGGACTGCCTTATTCTTGTTGGTGGCAAACACCACATGCCAAAAGAGGGCCATGAGGCTGTGCTCATGAGTCACAGCTTCGCCAGAAGGAGCACCAAAGGAGACTGGCCGTGGTGCCCAAAAGCAGCCTGGCGACCTGCGACCTGCCTGGGATGGCATCACTATGGCTGGCCAACTCTGGGAGTCTGAGGGGATGCTGACTGCCCCCCAAAACCACTGCCTGGAGGAGGCCAGCAGGGATGGCTGCGGCGCCATCCCTGGTGGGCCATAGGCAGCTACTCTAGGGACAGGCTGCAAGCAGCTGGGCCCATTTTGGGCTGCTGTTGCAACTCCTATACTGCCCTCCCCTTTTGGTAGCTTGCAGGGAAGGCCAGCTATCTCCTGGAACAACTGCCTTCTGAAGAAGGCAGGCTGAGACAGCGGTGGAGCCCCAAAGTGGCCTGGGTGACCATGGCCTGTCCACCAGATTGCCTGTCCACGGACAGCTCAGGATGGCACTGCTGCCATGGCCAGCCTCCTTTTGGGAGCCTAAAGGGGATTCTGGATGTCCCAGAGCTGCTGGGTGAGGCCCCCAGATTGATTGCCCAGGGGCAAGGTTGGGGGTGACTCATGCAACTCAGAGTGGCTTGGGTCCACACTCCAAAGCAGCCATTTTTCCCTGGGGAACTGATCACTATAGCCTGCAGATGAGCTCTAATTCAGAAAATGTCCTGAATTATTATGTGTTTATAACAGGAATATAGAAGAAAAGCAAACAGAACAACACTTATGATTACTTGCCATCACGTGATTCTTCTGTAATGCCATGAATTTGCACTACATCTTTAGTAGAAGATTTAGGCAAACAATCAACAGTAGATCTTCTAGGGCTTTCTAAAGAGCACTAAGTCAAACAAAGCACAAAACAGCAAGTCATGTTTCAGTCGCCTATAGAAAGGATATTCTTCTGACATGCATAAATGATCTTCCAAGTATATTTTAAAACACTGAATCTAAACATATTTAGATGTCTGGGGCTGTTTTGGATTAAGACATTTATTTTGAATTTATACCCTGCTTTTCTCCCCAGCACCCAAAACAGTTTACACCACTATCCCTTCCTTTATTTTATTCTCACAATTCAGTAACCTTTGAGGTTAGGCTGAGAAAGAATGGCCAGCCTAAATTCATCCAGCAAGTTTACGTGGGAAGGTGGAGATCTGAACCCAGATTCTGGGAAATGATGATGAAATGATGAAATTGTTCAAGATTTTCTTATTCCTTGGCGCCATTAGCACGGAAGATGTCAGAAGTAGATTGCCAGTGAAGGGGACAGCTATAAAGGAGCTAGAGAAGATCCTTAAGTGTAAGGATGTGTTGCTGGTGACCAAGATCAAATTAATTAATGCCATAGTATTCTCCAGTAGTGTGTATGGATATGAAAGTTGGACAATAAAGAAGGCTGATAGGAAGAAAGTTAGATTCCTTTGAAATGTGTTGTTGGGAGGCCAGTTTTACGGATTTTATGAACCTCCCAAAAGACAAATCATTGGGTTCTAGACCTAAGCAAGCATGATGTCCCTCTGGAAGCTAAAACGGCAAAACTGAGTCTATCATACTTTGGCTACATTATAAGAAGACAAGATTCACTTGAAAAAAGACAATAATGCTTTCTACAGTTTTTGGAATAGGGAGTATCATTTAACTCATAGAGTTTTTTATAGATATCTAATCAATGAGTTAGGCAGTGAAAAATGCACTGAAATGACTATTATATTTTAACAGACAGAAAATTATGGTATTGTAGGTAGATAAAACCAGTTAGGTGTTAAGTTTCATAACTGGAAATTTTGGATTATGTATTTTGTGAATTTGATTGTGGCTGATAAACAATGAGTGGTAGTGTTATGAAAAATAGATTGAGGAGTACTTTATAGATTATTTTATTATGTATAATTCTATTGTTATGTTGATGGGTTGTTTATCGTAGATTTTTGGATTTGTTGATACTGTTAGTAATATTCATAGAGATATTTATGTTTAATACTTTTATTCTGATTGAAATGAAAAAAAATTGATTACAATTGTGTGGAAAACACAAAGAAATAAATCAAGGAAGTTCCCACAATTTGGGGCAGGGTTGTCATCAATATGCCAATGACATCCAGCTCTATCAACTAATGGATGGATAGCCTGACTCCCCCTGGATATATTTGCCAATAGCTTGGAAGCAGTGACAGTCTGGCTCAAGCAGAGTCACCTGAAACTCAACCCTTCCAAGTTGGAGGTCCTGTGGGTGGGTAGGAAGGGTGTCTCCCTTGCCTGGATGGGGTGCAGCTAGAATCGCACCATTAGCCAGGAGTTTAGGGGTGACTAGAAGCTCAGGTCATGAAGGTAATCAAGCTGGTGTTTTCCCATCTGCACCAAGCACAGCTAATAGTGCCCTATTTGGTCCCGGAACACCTTAACCACGATGATCCATGTGACGGTCACCTACAAACTAGACTTCTCTAACTTGCTTCATGCTAGACTGTCCTTATCCTTGACCCAGAAGTTGCAGCTGGTCCAAAACACAGCTGTGAGGGTTCTCACAAAAAACCCATGGAGAGCCTATATCCAGCCTGTGCTGCAGTAGCTGCATTGGTTGCCAGCTGTGTTCCAGATAAAGTTTTGGTTTTGACCTTTAAGGCCACACACAGTCTGGGCCCAGTGTACCTGAGGGCCCGTTTTTCTTCCTGTGCTATTAGCAGAGCATTACATTTTGAGAATAAAAACAGGTTGGTGTTTCCTGGCCCACAAGAAGTGCACCTGGCCTCGACAAGGGCCAGGGTCTTTTCTACCAGGACCCAACCTGGTAGAATGAGCTCCTGTGAGAGCTAAGGGCTGGGCCATAGCTCTTGCAGGTCCATATGACCTGTAAAATGGAGCTCTTCCACAAGGGATTTGGTTGAGGCCAGGTAGTTTCCCCCTTGAACACTCCACCTGGAGGTGTGATGTGGCATATACAGTTAATTTCACAATGTGAAGGGGGTTGGTAAAAGTGGGATGGGTGGGTTGCTTTTTTGTGTTTTAAACTGTGTTTTCTTTTTTGATGTAAACCGCGTCAAGCCAGCTGGCCAGTATATAAATGTAATAATAAAAAATTAAAAATAAATAAAAAATACAACACTTTCTTTTTTGTAGCTGTATACTAAATAACAACATAAGTAATACATTTCATGTTTGTGCGTATACAATATCAGTGTTTCTCACAGTCTGAAATAGAAAATAAATGGCCTAAGATAATGGCAATATTGTTCTCAGAAAGCTCGGATCTTCTGACTGCTTGAAGTATGTTGGAAATTTAAGAAGGAATGGGTGGAGACAAGATGTTTGAGAGAATAAATTTGGCTAAAACTAAGGGGCAGAGATGAGAAAGTTAGCTAAAACTCAGGATAGAACAGAGAGGAGCAATACATGGGTGGGTAGCAGAGGCATAAATAAAGTCCCCACACTGACTGAAGCCTTTAAACTTCAAAATAAATCACAGCATAGCTTGATGTTGATTTTTTTGGTCTGTTTAGCCTGGGGAGAAGACAACTAAGAGTTGATATGAAATACTTGAAAGGCTGTCACATAGAGTAGCGATCCTCAACCTGTGGGCCACGGACACTAACTGCAGGTGGGCCACGGAGGATGCCTTCTCTCTCCCCCCCCCCCCCCGCCGGCCCTTTACTTCATCCATGATCCGGCAGAGCTCCGCTCCTGCGCTCACTTGCTTGGCGATGTCTGCCTCCCTTCCCTGCCCCAGCAAGCTCGCCTGCCTGAGCAGAAGTGCCGCCTCGGCTTCCCAGCCCACCAGGAGTCCCAGCACTTAAGGAGCGCTCATTTGCTTGCTTGCTGCCTCCCTTCCCTGCCCCAGCAAGCTCGCCTGCCTGGAAGCACCGCCTCGGCTTCCCCGCTCACCAGGAGTCCCAGCGCTTAAGGAGCACTCATTTCCTTACCGGCTGCCTCCCTTCCCGGCCCCAGCAAGCTCACCTGCCTGGAAGCGCCACCTCGGCTTCCCCGCCCACCTGGAGTCCCAGCGCTTAAGGAGCATTCCTTTGCTTGCCGGCTGCCTCCCTTCCCCGCCCCAGCAACCCCGCCTGCCTGAGGAGAAGCCCTGGACTCAAAGGCAATTGGAACTGAAGAAGAAGAAGAGTTGGTTCTTATATGCCGCTTTTCCCTACCCGAAGGAGGCTCAAAGTGGCTTACAGTTGCCTTCCCATTCCTCTCCCCACAACAGACACCCTGTGGGGTGGGTGAGGCTGAGAGAGCCCTGATATCACTGCTCGGTCAGAACAGTTTTATCAGTGCCGTGGCGAGCCCAAGGTCACCCAGATGGTTGCATGTGGGGGAGTGCAGAATCGAACCTGGCATGCCAGATTAGAAGTCCACACTCCTAACCACTACACCAAACTGGGTGAGGATGTGTCTGAAAAGCATGTTAGTTCCTTGTTGACTATAATCCTTGTTGTACCTTTGGCATTTTTAAAAGATTGTCAACAGCAGAAGCAATACCATTACAGCCTTTGCATTTCACTTTGGGAAACAGCAATTACCATACCATCACACATGTTGTTGACACATTGTGGTTTATGGAGACAAAATCAAAGATGCTTAGTACATTGAACCACACCTTCAGCTGCTACATGTACCACTGGGGTGGTTTATCCTGGCTTTAAATGCAAGCCTTTGGGGTCAGATGAATAGTTTGCTTTTGAGATTTTTCTGTGTCTTTCATCATGCATTGACACTGATGTTATCATTGTGCATTTTACAAAATGTAGGAAAATGACACGATAATAAAGGGGCTTTATTGTTGTGGTATGGGATTGGATCCAGACCAAAGTTTTCCATCAGCATAATGAAACGTCCCTGCTTCATCTTCACATTGCAGCCCACCTCCACAAAATGATGGTCGATTAGGGAAATTGGTAGAGATTGCCAATTTAGGGCCAAACAAGGTTTTACAGCATCCACAGGTCTGACCCATGGATACTGAAGCCATTCTAGAGATTTATTCAGCCATTCCAAAATGCCCCAAGGCTGGATCCTGATCAAGCCCATGGTGCATTTCCCCTCTCCATGCACCATTTCACATGCTGAAAGAGCTCCACCCCCAGCAGTTTCAGATACTTTGTTAGTCCTAAAGGTTCCACTGGATTCAAACTTGTGCTGTTTCAGGCCAACACAGCTGTAGAAATAGTGAGGCATCACAATCAAGCAAACTGAGTAAGAAGCAGATGTCTTTGCAAGGTTTCTTTGCAAAGGGTAAAAGGCCGAGTGAAGAGACAGAAGAGACAGAAGAACCGTCCACTTCCAACAAAAGGAAAGTTTGTAGACAATACAATGAGTCCTATTTGAAATATGGATTTGTCCCGGTAGGTGATTCCCACATACCAAGCCCACTCTGCATAATATGCGGCGAACGGCTGGCTAATGAGGCAATGAAGCCTTCAAAACTGTTTCGCCACTTGGAGACTAAGCACCCTGGATTAAAAGACAAGCCCCTGGAGTATTTCTAAAGAAAAAAACAGGAACACGACGGACAGAAGAAATTACTGAAGGCCACCACATCAGTAAATGTGAATGCACTGAAAGTGTCATACTTGGTGGCTAATGAAATTGCTAAGGCTAAAAAGCCATTCATTATTGCTGAGGAATTGGTCTTGCCCTGCTCTTTACACATGTGCCGTGAACTTCTAGGAGAGGCTGCTGTTAAAAAGTTCACACAGGTGCCTCTGTCTGCTAGCACCATGACTCAGCGCATCGCAGACATAGCCGAAGACACTGAGACACAATTGTTGGAGAGGATTAATAAATCACCATGGTATGTCCTCCAGGTTGACGAATCTACAGATGTTGACAACAAGGCATTACTACTTGCATATGTACAATATCTTTATCAGGAGGATGTGCATGAGGATATGTTATGTGCACTATCGTTGCCAACCAACACCACCGCTGCAGAACTGTTCAAGTCGCTGGATGGTTTTATATCAGGGAAACTGAAATGGTCCTCTTGTGTTGGCATCTGCACAGACGGAGCTGCTGCCATGACCGGACGGCTGTCTGGTTTAACAGCTCGGATCAAGGAAGTTGCACCTGAATGTGAATCTACACATTGTATCATTCACAGGGAAATGCTGGCAAGCCGAAAAATGCCACCAGAATTGAACAGAGTGATGAATGATATTGTTAAAGTCATTAACTATGTCAAAACACAAGTCCTCAACTCACGCCTCTTTGAGCAACTTTATGAGGAGATGGATGCAGAGTACAGATGCCTTCTCTTATACACAGAAATAAGATGGTTATCCCGAGGGAAATCGCTGGCCAGAGTGTTTTAATTATGAGAGCCTCTGCAAACATTTCTTACAGAAAAGAAGTCACCGCTGGCAGCAAATTTCAGTGACAAGGAATGGGTCATCAAACTGGCTTACCTGTGTGACATATTCATCCTGCTCAATGAACTCAATCTGTCACTTCAAGGAAAAATGACAACTGTCTTCAAATTGGCAGATAAAGTAGCTGCATTTAAAGCCAGATTGGATTTGTGGGGACGGCGCGTGAACAGGGGCATATTGGACATGTTTCCAACATTAGCGGGGATTTTGGGTGAGACTGAGCCTGAGCCTTCATTCTCCCAGCTGGTACACGATCACCTGGCTTTACTTTTAAAGAAGTTTGAGCGCTACTTCCCAACCACAAAAGACCCACGAGCTGGCAAGGAATGGATCCGTGACCCATTTGCCAACAAACCAGGCTAATCTAGCCTGTCTTTAAAGGAAGACAATCAGCTGCTGGAGATTGCAAATGACGGCGGCCTTAAAAGTATTTTTGAGAAAACAACTCTGCCGGTATTCTGGATTAAAGTCATGGCAGAGTACCCTGAGATCGCCACCACAGCACTGAAAGCCCTGTTGATATTTCCAACATCTTATCTGTGTGAAGCAGGGTTTTCTGCAGTGACAGCAACCAAAACAAAACAACGGAGTAGACTGGACATAAGCAACACACTTCGGGTGTTACTGTCTCCCATCACTCCCAGATGGGACTATCTTGTTGGAGAGAAACAAGCTCAGGGTTCCCATTGACTTGTCATTGTTATGAGTTAAAATTTCCATGAAAATAAAATGTTCCTTATATTCATTGTTGTGGCATGTCTGTATCTTATTTTGAAGGGATGTTTAAACATTACCAGTGATCAGAGAGCGTTAGGGCAGTGGTTGAGAGTAAACTACCCCCCCCCCAATCGGGCCTCAGTAAAAGGCATTGAGTGGTCCCCGGTGATAAAAAGGTTGGGGACCACTGACATAGAGGATGGAACAAAGTTATTTTTTGTTGCCCCAGAGAGTAGGGCCAGAACCAATGGGATGAAATTAATTTGAAAGAATTTTTGGCTATACATCTGGAAGAAGCTCCTGACACAGCAGTTCCTCAGTGGAACAGGCTTCTTTAGGAGGTGGTGGGTTCTTCTTTCTTGGAAGTTTTTAAGCAGAAGCTAGATAGTCATCTGACAAAAATGCTGATTCTGTAAATTTAGGCAGGTTGTAAGTGGGTGGGTTGAAGGGATTGTGTCCATGCTTGGCTCTTGTGGCCCTTACTTGCATGCCCAGGAAAATGCTGATAGCCACTTTGGGGTTGGGTGGCAAATTTCCTCCAGCCAGACTGACCATGGATTCTGGGGTTCTTTTGGTGTGGGGGACAATCTGGGCATGAAATTGGGGTAACTTGTGATGGGCAGGTAGTTGTGAATTTCCTGAATTATGCAGGGGATTGGACTAGATGATCCTGGAGATCCCTTCTAACTCTATGATTTTATACAGGCACAACAAACCATATTCACATTAACCTCTTCACCCACTGACCTTATTCTCATCATTTTCATTTTCTTTGATGTCTTGTTGCTCATTACACTGCTCCCCTGAAAATACAATTAATGAGGATATTCATAACTGTTAAAATTTGTACACTGCCCCTTACTCTGCAAAGAACATATGATGTTGGCAACAATTATTTTTTAGTGTTCACAAACTTTTTCTTGGATGATTGGGTTAGTATTCTTCACTACAACTGCCATTTTGTAAACCAAAGAGCAATCCATTCTAGCCTTTAGTAGCATAGCAAGACACCATAATCTACACATACAGCAGAATGAACTGTACCATTTCAGGCTGCAGACAAGAAAATGTAAGTCACAAATAATCTCTTTTTGAAAGCTGTCTACAGATAAAGGAGTTGGTATGAAAGAGACACCAGTTTTAAACCAAACTGCTCCCTACCTGTTAATTTCTTATTTTCAATGGGAAGTTGGCTTACTCAGAAGTAAGCTGTGAGTTCTCTACAGCTTGATATACTATACAACATAGCACCACTTCAGGACATGTTTCTTAAATTTGACTGCATTGTTTACTAGAATGGGAATAGAAAACTATGGAATTTCAAGTAACTTTGGCCAATTGAGGCTTCTGGATTTGGAACTCTGAACTTTTTACTTACTAGAATACAGTTGTCTGGAGTAATTTCTGAGCACAGAATTACATTGCAGCTTAAAATACACAATTTCATGTGCTCTGCAGTCTCCTTTCCTCCCTTTAAAATGGAAAAGAACTGAACATGCAGTGTAGGATTCTGATACAGTAGCCGCAAAATTTTTCAGGCTGGAAACAAACTAAGGTCCAAGCCTACTTGATTCCTTCTTACCAAAACCACAGAACTGAACCAACAAGGAGAATCTCTTCTTATCTCTGCTCTGTTCTTGGTGACAGTAAGATTACCAAGCCAAGTACAGAATCAGTTGTCAAAATATATCTTAAAAGAACAGAACATAAACAAATTCTGACTTATAATAAAACATTGGTGCTCAGATGAAGTGGGGAGGAAAAAAGAGGACCATATTCCCCAGCCCTCTTCCCATTTTAGTAAATGAACAAAATAGCCTGATTAGCACAGCTATCTAGTTTCAGGCCTTGAAAGCCACCATTTATAATTCCATTTTGATTCCGTTAAAAATCAACTGGAGAAACAAAGATGGCTGGAAATAGGAAACAAGTATTATAAAATATTTTGTTTATTTGTTTTTTTTAATGAATAAGCAGATCTTATTATGAAAATGTGAACAAATACCTTTTAAAGGAATTACTGTTTGAGCATCTGATAATTCAACTCCCAAAGGAATAATTTCTGATTTTTTGGTTGCAGCATCATTTTGACTATTATCTTCCAGCACAAGGCGATACAAAGGGTTAGCGTAGGGTACACTTTCAAGCGAAATGTTGGCTGAATCCCAGTCGGATGTATCTGAAAGAGTTGGGATGTTTAAAACAAAGCAGTAACCACCTCCTGCTGTTTCTCTTAACAAAGTGTTTAATTTATATAATCCTTGCCTTCACAGAATCATAGAGTTGGAAGAGGCCATACAGGCCATCTAGCTTTGGAGCAAGTAGGAGGCATAACTGAGAGGAAGATGACTTCCCCCATTGAAAGGAAAATGAACTGCAAAATAGTAATAAAAGAAGCTGTTCTATACAATGAAGTTAGTGTCAGTGACCAAGTTCATATTTTTAAATTTGAAAATATGAACTTGGGTAGCTTTGTAATACTCTCCTTTACTAACAAGTACTATCTCAAATCCTTCTGTGGCTCACCAGTCTGTATATCTGACTCAGCTTCATGGTTTCTTTTTCAATCTCATCTCCATTGCAGTGGGGAATGGTTTCTTTCTCAATCTCACCTGTTGCCATGGCAGCAGCAAGAAAATTCCCCATCTCAGTCCCCCAGCATTATCTGATAGGTGCTATTACAGGTGGATTATATTCTCTAGTGTGCCCTGGGGACATTTCAGATGCTGCTGGTTAAGGAGAATGATAGAAGGGGGGTGGGGCGGTCAAAACCAGTAGCAAGTAAGAAAGTGAGATAGCCAAGGAGTGGAAGATGAAAGGAAGGGAATCAATGACTGCTTGACCTAAATCCAAACTATGGACTAATTGGTCATTTGCAAGTTTATTTTAGCAAACCGTTTCACTTTCTCAAATCATTTCCCAATCCCTAGCTGATGGAGGTTGAGAGGCCAGTCTCCAGTGAGGCTTAGTGATTCCACAGAATTACAGCTCATCTCCAGGGTAGATATTTATTTATTTGAATCCCCTGGAGAAAATTGATGCCCTTGAGAAGGGGTCGCCAATCCCCGGTCCGCAGCCCGGTACCGGGCCGTGGAGGCCTCGGTGCCAGGCCGCCAGCAACTGTACCTGCCTCTTCCCCCGCCCTGCTGCGAGAAGCTCGCAAGGCCCCGAGTGAAGCGACCGCCAAAGCGGCCGCTTCACTCGCGGCCCGGCTAGCTTGTTGCTGTGAGAGTGGGGGGGAAGAGGCAGGCGCGGCCTCCGGCGTGCCAGCGGACGCTAACGCGCACGTGCAGAGCTGCCACACATGCGCGTTAGCGCCCCCTGCTGGAAAAAACACGCATGCGCGCAGCTGGGCCGGCAACTTTCCCTGAACCCCGGAGGCGGTCCTCAAGCGGAAAAAGGTTGGGGACCGCTACTCTTGAGGGTAGACTCTGGCATTTTATCCCACTGAAGTCTCTTTCCTTCCCAGGCTCCTATTCCAAATCTCCAGGAGTTTCCTGACCTGGAGCTGGCCATCCTACCTCCCCATCCCCCACTGGTGGCCAGGGAGGACCTGGCAACCCTAGATGAAATATGCCTTAGCTTTATACAGCAATACTTTTTTCTACTCTGGTAAGTTATGATAAAATATGTGCAGCCTTAAATACTTCTTGCAATGGTTCTGTATAGAATATTTGTTTTTATATTTCTAATTTTCTACACATAGCACAAAGATATAAATAAAAATATCTCTGAACCTTGATTAATATCTGCCTCATCAAGCCCAAGTTCTTCCATTAATTCTGGAAAAAAGAGGGAAAAGAAATGTGTCAGCAGGAAACATTATACTAGATCTTCCCCCTCAAAAGAATTATAGAAAAATTACTTGATTTCTGCTTTTCTGTTAGCTCTGTTCTTCCTGGGCCCTGTAAAAAATGAGAAAGGGAACCATCATGGTCCAAATTTCCTATAGTGATCTTTGACTTCAGAGAGAAGTGTACAAGAAAGGTGCATGGCAAATGATCTACTATGTCAACATATTTTCAGAATAGTATTTACCTGAGTATCCTGCAATCTTCCTGAGAAAAGAAAAGAGAATTAGTAGACTGGCCGATTTTTAATTTCTTTAAAACTAGTTGTTTTTGTAAAAATCTCTTTTGAGTTAGAAATACAAATGTATCCACCACAAATACATATGCATCTACGATGTAGCTCATATTTAGAAATGACAGATGTGAAGCACTCAAATCCTACTGATTCATTTCCTTAAGACACTGCGTAGACTGGCACCACAAGCCCAGGAGTGCATCACCTGAATGCCACCGTTTGCTGAACAGAAAAGTGAAATCCTTGCTGACAAATATTTGTGTCTAGAAATTCTGGTCTGAGGATAGTTGTTTCAGTTGGAATGTAGAAACTTACAAGAACAACATTTTTCAATCTATGTACTTTAATGTTATTTTCTTTCATTTAGAAAAAAAAGAGCACGGTATCAAATATATGTGTATACCAAGAATACAGCAGAAAATTAAAGCAATCAGATCAGCATTTATAATGCCATCACATGATTCATCTGAAACACCATGGATGTGCCCAGTATCTTTGTTAGACGAATCCAGCAAAAATGCCCAATAGATTTTTTTGAGGCAGGGGTTGCATCAGGAAGTTGAAAATCCCGAAGATGGCAGATCACTGCCCCCTTACATCTGCAGCATATTCTTCAGGCAAAGGGGAGGTTATATCCAATCTTCATGATTGTAGAGTTCCAAATAAAATCTTAAAACATGCTATTTATGTATGTTTGGAAGTTTATGGAAGCTAACAAATTACTTTTATTTTGAGTAATCAACTGTACACTTAGCCTGCCATTTCAGAACCCTATCTGATTCCTATGTGGAATCTAAGAAAGGTTATTTAAATAATGTTTTTTGGATTGATCAGCAGAATCAGAAGTGGCCCTGTGATGACATAAGCAGCCCTCTTTCTTCAGAATATCAGCCTTACTATATATGTAATTGAAAATGGGTTGAAAATGTAGTCTAGGCTTCTGTACCACCTGGGAGGTGGAACAAACAAGCGATACTATGATTCAGTATTACTCAGACAGAAATTCTTTTTCCTTACTTGATGAATGAATCAGGCAACAAAAATTAAGTCACAAAATCATGGCATTAATAAATCATAATTGTGTCTTTCACGCAGCATAGTTCTCTGATGACTTCCTAATACTTGCAACAAGTTTACAGCAACAAAACATTTCAAAATAAGTCAACTAATGTAATGGGGGGAAAACAAGCAGAGACAGCAAACTCCATACATATTAAAATGGTAATTTCCACAATAGGCTGAGCAAAATTAGAGCTTGTATTACTTTATTTCTTACTTACCTCTTTTAAAGCTACTATCTTGTAAAGGGTTCTGATCCCGTGAATTGCTATAGCAAATCACATTTCTATCCAAAACTGAAATTCTTCTGTCTTCCTTGTCTCCATCTCCTCCATCATCATTATCAAATTCCTCTGAAGGTGCTTCCTAACATAATTAAAATTTGCACTGAATTTCTGCTTATTCCACAGAACCCCTTTCTGTACTTAAGTGTCATAGGATTCTTTAAAAAAAACATGCTAAGATATTTTCACACGTAACATTAAGAATGTTAAAAGTATATTAAAGATATAGAAAGAGCAGATGCTTTCTATGGATGGTCATTTTAATCATTTAGGCATAACATGTTTTTCACTTGATTTGCAGTTGGAAGGAACAAGCTGGAACCCATGAAGAATCACTGGAAAGAATAATAAGGAATTTCTACCCCAAACATCTCTCCAATTTTCTCTTATATATATCAGAAATCACACTTCAAAGGTATTATGTCTTGCACACATTAAGATCACAAAACTGGGACATTTACATATAAGTTCAACATTTCTACAACCCTCCCCCCCAATGAATTTGTAAACTGCATGTAAAAACAGAGAACCAACATATCTAAGTGATTTTTGGTACATGAATGTCTCTCTATATTAACTACACTCTTTAGGTAGCCACCTCACTTACTTATCCCCCCCCCCACATACACACACACTTAAGATAGGTCTTCTGGCATCAAACAGAACCTGTGCTTTTTCTGTATTGGGTTCTCTAAGAAAGTGAGGGGAGGGGGGCATTGTCCTTAAAATCATTTCCTATAAGGTCACTAAGGCATTAAGGAGAACTGAGCCAGATCACTGAACTCAGAATGTTAAGAGAAGGTGACAATAAGTTAAAAATGAAGGAGGGAAATTGGAAAATTCAGAGCTTATGCCCCATAAAGTTAGTATCTTGAAGGGATCAATTTGAATGCAAGGGGGGAAAAGGAATATTTAAGTCCTTATCCCCACTTCTGAGTTCAATGACCTCCAATGTTATATAATATACAATAACTGTGTCATTCATGGACTTTGAGTTTGCCAACTCAGTATAATTTATGTCAGACTATTTAGCTAAATTTCACCTCATCACTAGATATTTGGGCTGATCCTGCGTTGAGCAGGGGGTTGTACTAGATGGCCCCTAACAACTCTATGGTTTTATGATTCTGCATTATGGTTTAAAATCCCATGACACTAAATGTACTTACTATATTAGATGGAAAGTCTTCTTTCAGATTTTCTTCCCTACTCTGTTCACCTTTATGTACTAATTGTTCATATACTACTTGTTCTAGTTCTTGAAAATGATTGCATTGTTTTCCTGTGATATTTTGATAATCTTCAAAACTACTATTTTTTGAGTTCTGTTTTCTAGCTTTGTGATTTTCAAGTTCTGCTTCTGACTCAGGATCATCATCACTTTCAGAGGTATCACCCAGGTTTGAATTTCTTCCTTTGTTTAAAGGAGATAAAAATACGGATTTTACAGAAGTCTCTGATGAACAAACATCATCTTTGTCAAATCTTTGATGGCTCATATCCAGTATTTTCTCATTTTCTTCAGTGCCTTGAAACTTAACAGGATTCTGACGTTCTGAGTTTTCTTCTTCATACTCATGGCTTTTCCTATTTTTTCCTTCAAGTTTACAACTGCTTCCCTTTTCAAGAGAATGACTTGGAAGTTCATTAATCACCTTAATCAGTATATTTTCATCTGAACATTCACAATGCCCAGCTATAAAAGACTCTGGAACATCAGCTGACTCCTGTATTTCTTCATGTGCAATGCACATTTCATTACTACTACTAGGAACATTTCTATTACCACAGTTTTGTTCCTCAATAGGTTCCCCAACATTTTCATTATTGACAAAAGTTTCTGACAGTTCTCTCTCTCTTGATTTTTCAAAACATCCTTCTTCATCTTCTAGTTTTCCCAGACTTTCTTCCATGTTTTGATCTTCTTTACAATGATCCCTAATTACCTCACCCCCCTCATCTTCCTCTTCAAAGCCTTCTTCCATCTCACATTTTTCCTCCTCTTCCTCCTCAGATTCTTCCTCCTCATCAACATACTCTCCATCTTCTTCATCACTGCTTGCATAAGAATCATTTGGATCCTTCAGCTCTTGTTTGTTAGGATCGAGAGCCTCTGCTCTATTGTTTGCCAATTCATTATTTTCAATTTCATTTTTGTTATCTTCAGGAAGCCATATGTGGACATAAATATACAGAAGATTAAACAATAAACAGAAGTTGTCAATTAAAAACATTACCTGCTTAATGCCCAAGCGACTAGTAGACATCTGGATAGGTTTTGGAAAGGAGCCGAGTGAGGAATGGGCAGGCTGAGGGAAGGATTTAGCTGGGGACAAAGGTTTAGGAATGCACTTATTCATATCTTCAGCTTCACAATTTGAAATATTTAGCTCTGAACTGGCAGTATGGTCTGGTCTGATAATGCTACTTCTCTCATGTACTACATTAAAATACAAACACACAAAGAAAAGCATACACAAACAGAATTAATAGAATACACATGTTCACATGGGCAAAAATATGATAAAACTGATTTTTGGGGTAACGTACGATATTTTCTGATGTGCTCACGAACTTTCTTAGGTAGACATTTCTGTTGTTTCTAAAAAATAAAAGTTTAAATGCATTAAGGTGTACAACAATCCGGATCTGGATAGCTCAAGTCTAGGTCAATCTCATCAGATCTCAGAAGCTAAGCAGAGATGGATAGGAGACCTCCAAGGATTACTAGGGCCATACTGTGGAGGCAAGCAATGAAAAATCACTTTTGAAAGTCTCATGCCTTGAAAACTACAGGGTTTCCATAAGTCTGTTGTGACTTGAAGAGAAAAAAAGGTATACAACTAGTAACCATTCCTCTACTTACACTAAACGTTGAAAAAAATATCAAATTTAAAATCTAGGCTTATTAAATTACAGGATGTTAACTACAAAACTCAGCACAAAACTTTCAATCAACTGAATACTATCAGCAATAAACAGAATTATTTTTATTGAGAGAGTGAAGTTCAGTCACTAAAGATGTCTCAGCAGCACAATTTATTCACAACAAAAAATATTCAAAGCATATTTAATTTCTAAATATTAACAGAATAATAAAATCTAACAAACCTTCTTAAAAGTAAAACTAAAAAGTAATACATAATCATTGCATAAACATTTGGACAGTTTTTGAAAACACCTGGTGGGCTCTAAAAAAATTCAACATTCTCTGCGAAGCGTCCTCAGTCATGCAACTTTCTGACCTGCCTGGCTGACAATTTCATTTATCAAATGGTAGATGAACCCACAAGAGGTTCAGCCATACTGGACTTAATACTGACCAACAGGCAAGAGTTGGTGGATGAGAAGAAGAAGAAGAAACGTTGGTTCTTATATGCCGCTTTTCCCTACCCGAAGAAGGCTCAAAGCGGCTTACAGTCGCCTTCCCATTCCTCTCCCCACAACAGACACCCTGTGGGGTGGGTGAGGCTGAGAGAGCCCTGATATCACTGCTCGGTCAGAACAGTTTTATCAGTGCCGTGGCTAGCCCAAGGTCGAGGTGAAGGATATATATAATTAATTAACTCCCACTCATTTGGGAAACCCTGACAGAGCCATCAAGAAACCCCAGGGTTTCACAAAACCCTAGTCAAGAAAGCTTGCAGTAGAGGATTTTTAGCATCCATACACCCAAAAGCCCATTTCTGATCTGTCCCTGCATGATACCTGGAGGTCAGCCTAGGCTCATTATGCACACGGATAATTCAATGCACTTTAGAAATAGAATTTCCTGTTCTGTGCAGGAAAAGCCAACTGCAAAAGCACACTGAAGCTGCATTATACAACATGTGTATAATGGTCCCTATTTTAAACCATAATTTGCCCCTGTCTTGGATCCAAACTTTCCCAAAGAAAGTTGCACACACAAGGCAAGAAAGGATACAAAGGAGGAGTCAAAAATCCTATTGAAAAGACATTTTTAACCTATCTCACAACTTGTGCAGAAGAAAATGGTGAATAATGAGGTGGTCTTGTGGTTAAGAGCATGTGTTTGGGACAAGAAGGAAACAAAAGAATAATTCTAAGATGCTGAGTGGTTTGGTGGACTTCTTTGGCAATAAATAGGATAACGATAAAATGATGGGTTGGTGCTCTCTGTCTTTAATCATAAACACAAACTAACATTAGCGAGCCAGTGCGGTATAATAGTTAAGAGTGTCAGACAAGAATCTGGTAGACTCAGGTTCAAATCTCCACATTGCTATGGGAGCAATCTCAGCCTAACCTACTTCACCGGAGTGTTGTGAGGAGAGGAGAATCATGTAAGTGCCTTAGGTTCCCACTGTGTAAGAAATCAAGGTATAAATGAAATACACATAAATAACAAAGGACAAATATTTGTATATTACTTTGAATTCATAATTAACATTATTATAAACTTTACCTCAGAGTCGAATAAATCATCTTCAGAAAACCAGCTGTCACTATTTGTTTTGCTAGAATTAAACAGAAAAATGTAAGAACAGACCTCCTGTAAATGGAATCAAATTTACTGCATAAAAAAACTTGAAAGCTCACCTTGATGAATCTACAGATTCGTCATCTACAACTGTTTTTAAAAAGCATGAAAGAGAAAGCAATTTTTAAAAGGAAATTTGTATAATAAAATGCATGAAACAATTTCAATGATGTTAAGATAAAGCACAATTTATGCTATTATCTCTGAAGATATTTCAGAAAATATTTATCATCTTCTCAATTACTTCTGTACAAGTTCAATAATTAAACACGCTGGAAATATCCACATGAACACATATTGAGCAGAGTAAAATTAATATTCACCAGATTACCCTCTTCAGAGATTATGGTTTTCAAGCAATTTTTTTCTAGCCTATTCTACTATACTCATGTAAGGCTTTTCACATCAAAGGGTGATGACAATGACTGGAATAGTACCCCTTGACTTGTTTCCACGCTGGGAATTTCTGTTAAACGGAAAGTAAAGGGGAACAGCTACATGACATCGTGCTCAATTCAACTATGATTCATGGCATCCCCAGGGTTTTTTCTACTGACCCAGAGGAAAATAATGTAGCTCAATGAGGAATCTCTAGAGTGGCTGTGGGGGAGCACTCATGTGGTCACTCCCTCTATTGCTACTGTGGAGAAGAGGTGAAGCTGAACTCTGCTTTCGAAATGGCATGGGCACTACTCTTTCATGAATGCCATTTAAATAGCTTTTCTCTTTTATCTGCCAAACCACAACACAATGCAGTTCACTAGGGAACTGAAGGGAATGTGGGTTGGCTCAGGGCTGGGTGGGGGGCTGATTCCACATGGTATCACAGCTGCTTGTGCATAGCACCAAATAGGAAAAAAAAACAAAATGGGAGAGCAGCTGCAGCACAGGAACAAAGGTGTGAAGAGTGATTCCATGCTGCTCATTATTATCATTGTGATACATTTTCACACCCTCATGTAAAAACAGCCTGGCATGCAGTATTCATAATCAACTCTTAATCATCTCATACAACACTCTGCGAATAAGAAGTCCTATTTTGGAGCTCACACTCAAGCTATCACATGCAAGCTTTCCAATTTCGAAGCTTTGACATATGCACAGAGGTTTGTCACTGTTCCTAAGATCGTACTTTCTCCAATTGGTGGTAATGTTTACTTTCCCACTCCCTTGTTGCTTGCTGACCAATGATCATAGTATTCCTTTATTTACAATATATTTATTAGCCACCTTCCTGCCTTATAGACCTCAAAATGGCTCACAATAGTACATAAAATAGAAAGCATTCAAAACAAAATTTACAGTCACAATTCAGAATTCCACTAACAGGGTTGCCATATCCAGGCAAGGAAACTCCTGAAGATTGGAAGACGACAGAGACCTCAGTGGGATACAATACCATGAAGTCCAACCTCTTAACCATTCATTTTCTCCGAGGAAATAATCTATGTAGTCTGAAGATGAGCTGTAATTCTAGGTGATCCCCAGGTCCACCTGGAGGCTAGCATCCCTAGCCACTAAATTAGAAGACGAAGAAGTGTCGGTACTTATATGCCACTTTTCTCTACCCGAAGGAACCTCAAAGTGGCTTACAATTGCCTTCCCTTTCCTCTCCAAACAACAGACACCCTGTGAGGTAGGTGAGGCTGAGAGAGCTCTGATATTATTGCTTGTTCAGAACAGCTTTTATCAGTGCTGTGGTGAGCCCAAGGTCACCCAGCTGGCTATATGTGGAGCAGGGAATCAAACCCGGCTTGCCAGATTAGAAGTCAGTGCTCCTAACCACTACACCAATGATCAAACATCCTTAAAAAAGGAGCCACTTGAACTTCCCTAAGGAAGTTGTTCTATAATAGTGGAGCTGGCACTGAAAAGGTCTTCTCATGTAAACAGTATTCCTTTTTGATGGAATAGTTAGAAAGGCAATGGGATACCCAAGCCAACTAACTGAGACCCTGAGACAGTTACCTTTAACTGCCTGGAATTCAAACTTCAAGCCATGCAGCTTCACTGTCTGGAATAAACTGAACTGAAGGCTTTTAAAGGGATCTTGGTTCCTTTAATTGCCTTAACTTCTACTATCCGATGGTCCTGGGGATTTTTCTTGGCTTGTCTGTTTTGGTAGCCAAATAAAAAAAAAAAGATCAAGCAGAAAAAAAATATCTGAAAATACCAGTTCGGTTATTTGGAATGGGGGGGAGGGTAATTATGTCCTGTATACTGTCCCAGTGTTAATGCATAGTGAGCAATCGAAATGGGTGGGGAGATACTGTATGGAAATAGTGTAAACAAGTGTTAATGTTTTAAGTGTGTTTGTATTTGACTGAAGAGTAATATGGTTAGTTGTCTTTGCCTATGTCCAATTATAAAGTTTATAACTTCAGTACCTGGTATTACATTTTACGGCACACTTGGCCTGGCCTGACAAAGTGATGTTTGTGTCAGATCTGGCCCTCGTAACAAATGAGTCTGACATCTCTGATATAGAGAGTGACCCAGTATGGTCTAATATTTAGGCCAGAAACATGGGTTTCATATCCACTAAGACATGAAGCTGTCTTGGGCCAGACATGCTTTCCTGGCATGGCCTACCTTCACAGGACTGTTTGCCCTGTATAAAAAATTTGAAGAGTATTTTATAAAATTGGAAGAGAAATCCAGGCAAACTACCCTGCACTCAATGGAGGAATGGTAGGAAGGAAAAGACATAGGCAGATAGATCCAAAGCTTCCTTCCTTCCTTCCTTCCTTCCTTCCTTCCTTCCTTCCTGGACGTAGAAGATGAAGAAGGGTTGGTTCTTATATGCCACTTTTCTCTACCCGAAGGAGTCTCAAAGCGGCTTACAGTCACCTTCCTATGAGGTAGGTGAGGCTGAGAGAGCCCTGATATCACCACTTGGTCAGAACTGCTTTATCAGCACTGCGGCAAGCCCAAGGTCACACAGCTGGCTGCATGTGGGGGAGTGCAGAATCAAACCCATCTCGCCAGATTAGAAGTCCACACTCCTAACCACTACACCATACTGGCTACAAACAACCCATTTGGGCTCACGGCAGTTTCCAAATAATAAAAGAATAAAAACACAATAAAACCCCATGATTTCCCTTAATAAAAATCCAATAACTAACTCATCCCCTCATCCAGCGAGGAGCCATCCTTCCTGCTGTTCTACTGGTGGGAGTGAGGTAGTATTATTATTTATTTCCCGCCATTCCCTGGGTAGGCTCATGGCGGGTAACAGTTGTCTAAAAAATCCCAATTAAAACCCCATTAAAAGACATTAAAAATCATAACATGGCGGCAGCCAATCACAATCTACTCATTCCAAAGGTGGGAGCCAGGACTGAAAAACCCTGGCCCTGGTTGAGGCTAGACGCGCTTCTCTAGGGACGTGAATGACCAATAGATTTCCCCCCGCAGAGTGTAACGTCCTGCGGGGGACAGGGCGATAGGCGGTTCCTCAAGTATGTGGGTCCCAACTCACGTAAAGCCTTAAAGGTTAATACCAAAACCTTGAACCAGATCCGGGCAGCAATTGGCAACCAGTGCAGCTGCCTCAGCACAGGCTGGATGTGGGTCCTCCAAGATGTACCAGTGAGGACCCAAGGAGCTGCATTTTGCACTAGCTGAAGTTTCCGGATCAAGGTCAAGGGTAGGCTCGCATAGAGCGAGTTACAGAAATCTAGTCTGGAGGTGACCGTCGCATGGATCACTGTGGCTAAGTGTCAGGGGACAGGTAGGGCACTTGTAGCCGGGCTTGGCGAAGGTGGAAAAATGCCTGGCCCGCTACTCTCTTGACCTGCACCTCCATAGTCAGTTAGGCGTCGATGGCCATGCCCAAAATCCTGGCCTGGGACGCAATGTTAAGTTGCGCCCCTGCCAGGTTGGGCAAACGTGCTTCCTGATCCCGCCCCCTGCCTCCCAGCCACAGGACCTCCGCCTTGGAGGGGTTGAGTCTCAGGCGACTCTACTTGAACCATTCTGTCACTGCTTCCATTAGAAGATAGAGCTGGGTGTCGTCAGCATACTGATGGCCCCAAACTCCACACCAGCTGGGCCAAAGGGCGCTTAAAGATGTTTAACAAAATGGGGGAGAGAACCGCGCCCTGAGGTACCCCACAAGGGAGTCTGTAAGGAAGCGAGAACTCATCTTCCACTGCAACCCTCTGGGTCCGGTTCTGAAGAAAGGATAGTATTCAGCACAAGGCTGTGTCACCTATCCCCGTGCCGGTGAGGCGGTGGACCAATATCTCATGATTCACGATGTCAAAGGCTGCCAACAGGTCTAAGAGGATCAGCACAGCTGACCCGCCTCTATCCAGCTGGCGACGGAGGTTGTCCAGCAGGGCGACCAGAACTGTCTCCACCCCGTGGCCAGGATGGAAGCAAGACTGATATGGATCGAGTGCCAAAGTTTCCTCCAAGAAAGCCAGGAGCTGGCCCGCCACGGTCCTTTCCAACAGCTTGCCCAGGAACGCTAAGTGCGATACTGGGTGGTAGCTGGCAGGATCCTGCGGGTCCAGCGTTGTTTTTTTCAGGAGAGGACGAAGCATGGCCTCGTTCAGCCTCTCGGGGAACTCCCCAGAACCCAGGGAGCAGTTGATAATGTCCCTGAGTTGGCCTCCTATCCTCTGCCCACCTCCTTTGAGGAGCCAGGAAGGACAAGGGTCAAGGCGGCAAATGGTCGCCCTGACCGATCCCAGCAACTTATCCACTTCGGAGGAAGAGAGCCACCTGAAGCCATCAAACCTCACTGCCAAAGGCGGCCAACAGACCTCCAGTTCGTTTACTGCATTAATCGTGGTGGGAAGGTCACGGTGGAGCGACAAGACTTTATCCGCAAAATAGCTCACTAACACCTCACAGCCAATTGACTAAAATTTTGGCGCCCCTAAAGGGCGGTAAGGGATCGAACTACCCTAAATAATTGGGCCAGGTGAGAGCTTGTGGATGCGATTTACATAGCAAAAAACTCTCTCTTTGCCACTTTCACCGCCATCTCATACACCTTCATAAGCGTGCGATAAGATGTTCTTGTAGCCTCATTGCTAGTCTTCCGCCACTTCTTCTCCCGGAGTGCCCCCGTGTACCAGGGGGCCCATTTGAGTCGAGGGCAGAGAGGACGTTTAGGGGCAGCCGTTAGACGGGACTGCCAGTCCTCCATTAAGGCTGCCAGTGAGTCGCCAGGAGGCATCAGGTCCTGCAGAGCATTCCAGAAACTGACTGGATCCATAAGTTTCCACAGGAGGGCTAAAATACACCCGCTGCCCAACTGGGGAAGGGGTGATATCCAGAGCCAGGCCCGCAGGGCATAGTGGTCTGACCACGGCACAGCCAAAGCTGCATCCAGATCCACCTCTACCCCGGCACCGAAAATCAAGTCGAGTGTGTGGCCAGCGTGATGGGTGGGCCCAGCAACAAATTGCGAAAGCCCCAGTGTCGCCATGAATGACACCAGGTCCCCACCTAAACCTGAAGAGGGTGCATCCGCATGGAAATTGAAGTCACCCAGGATTAGAAGCCTGGGAAACTGCAACGCCCAGGCGGCGGCTGCCTCCAGGTGGCAGGGCTTGTGGTGGGTTGGGCGGACGATATACCAGCCAGACAGCCAAGCTCTCGACCGAGTCCCACGCAATACCAACACACTCCACCGATTTCCGGCACTGGGAGCGCCCTGTAGGAGAAAGCCTCCCGGAGAATTGCCACCCCCCCTCCTCTCTTGTGGGTCTGGGATTGGTGAAGGACGGAATAACCTGCTGGGGCCAGTTCTCTCAAGGCCACCTCCTCTCCATCTCTCAGCCAGGTCTCCGTCACACAAGCAAGGTCAGCCTTCGACTCCGCAAAGAAATGCTGCAGAGTTGTGGCCTTGTTCTTAATCGACCTTGCGTTGCACAAGACCAATGTCGGACCCTTTCCCTGGGGATGGGACGGAGGTTAGAAGGGAATCGAGCACATCCAAAGCGCCAGCTGTGTCTCCACGGCCGAGCCCTATATGGGACACCAGTGCTCCCAGCCCTTCTCTTGTCCAACCTCCTCCTCCAGCCATAGCACCCTTGACCCATGATCGTTGTAATCCCGGTCTCTTTATGTGCCCCCCCACTTGGCCCGACCTCTCCCTCCATATCACACCGCCTCCCAAGACAGGACACTAACTCCCACCTGTACTAATATCTCCTCCCCCCAGCAGCACTAACCCACCCTAACCCTCCCAACCCCTCTGTTACTATAACCTCCCAGCCCCCTTTGCCCTCAACCCAACCTATTCTAGCAGCTGGCGAGGTGGGGTCAGGCTGCAGGGCAAGATCCCGCCTATTACAGGGGTACTCTCTGCAACTCTAGTCCGTTCCCTCCCCAATTCAGCTGGGATCAACCATATCTCCTCATTCCTCTCCTGGTGATGTTCCTAAGCTACATTCCCCCACTTTCCACCACAATCCAACACTAGCCACAGAAGGCCAAGGGAGAGAAAAGGGAAAAAAATTCCGCTGATGTTCAGTCCCAAGCCACCGGATGGCACCAAAGAGGCAGACACTGAAGCCAGAGGCCAAGCTCTGGGAGACTTTCCAGTCAGCCACTGGGTGGCAGCTGGAGATCCAGCTCTCCACCTTTCCAGTCTCGGAGAAGTTCTTAAAGAGGAAGCGTCCCAGGCTTCCTTCCCCTCCAGGTTGAGCTTCCACAGTTAAGGAGACGACTTGGGAGCCTCGCACAACACAGAGCGGGCAAGGGCTCTCCCCACTCGCCAGATGAAACCAGCTAGGCACCAGCGTGTCCCAGTCACGGTCCCAAGCTCCCTCATCGGGCCCCAAGTTCCTCAGCCGTGTATCCCTGCCAGCGCCTCCATCTACCGCTACACCAACCGAGGCAGACCCAGCTGAAGCCCTAGGAATCACCCAGGGGAGCAGTTCTTCCTCTCTCGCTGAGTCAATCCTCGTCCGGTAGGTGCAAGATTTTTTTTTGTCCCTCCCCAGCGTTCTTCGGCCGGGGGGGCCCACTGGGGGGCTCCGAGTTCTGGGTGGGGGTGAGGGCTTGAAGAGAGAGTTGGTAGGATCTTCTGCGAGAAGCCTCGTTCCGAGGGCTCTCGTTGCAGCCAGCTCTGAGTGCACTCTGAGACTCACGCCGGTCCCTCTCTCACAGCTAAGGTGACTCTCACTGGAGAGGCCTCCTACGTGAGTCCAATGCTGGAATGGGTGCACTAGGCCGCTAAGTTCTGACTCTCCTATGCCGTTACCCCTCTGTTCTGCTGCCAGTATCCACCAGTCCGTTTCCACAGAAGCAGGGGGAAAGAAAAAACTAAACCCCAACCCCCAGTAAAATGCAAAGGGGGGAGCGCTCCACAGTCTAAGAGCGCTCATAATCACACAGCCAGGCAGAGCTCTAAGCTCTGGCGTCCGACCGAGCCGCCATGTTGCACAATGAAGAACTATTAGATCTATCAGATGGACATGGAGAATCTAGATCGAAAATCGGGACCCTGCCCTGGCCTCAACCGTATGCCTGGCAGAAGAGCTCCATCCTGCAGGCCCTGCGGAAAGTTTAGAGCTCCGGCAGGGCCCTTAGCTCTTCCGGGAGCTCATTCTACCAGGTTGGGGCCAGGACCGAAAAGGCCCTTGCCTGGGTCGCAGCCAGGCAAAGGTCGCTAGGGCCCGGGACTACCAGTAGGTTCATACTTGCAGAGCGAAGAGCCCTGCGGGGGGCATAAGCAACCAAGGCTAAGAGAAAATAGGACCCTCCTGAGTGATAAGGCAGGGAGAAAGCATAATAGCATGAATGCAAAAAAGCAGGGCAAAAATTAGAGCCAGAAGTTACTTTCAGGGTGTGGAGAGATAAGAAATCATGATTCAGATCAATGAACTTTCAAGGCAATTAAAACATTTGAAAAACAAGAAAACAAAAAGTGATCCTAGGAGGTGGCAAGAGGAGAAAGAAAAACAAGTTAGAAGTTGGTTTCAGGTAGGTAAGAGAATGAGGGTCCAGAAGAAAAGCACCTTGAAACAAAACTAGAGAAAAAAAGAAGCAAACTTAGGGTGTGTGTCAAATTATTATTATTATTATTATTATTATTATTATTATTATTATTATTATTATTATATTTATTTCCCGCCTCTCCCAACAGGCTTGAGGTGGGTCACAACAATTAACCCCATTAAAATTCCCATTAAAACATCAATCTACTAACATGACGGCTAAAAATCCCATCCCTCCTCCAATTATCAAAGAGGTGAAGAGGAAAGGATAGGGGAGTAGCGTACACTCCAACTCCTAATGATGGGTGCAGGGGAGAATAAAAATCTTGAGTCTTAGGAAATGATTCCTCCCCCCCTCCTTTTTTTTCTAAGACAGAAAGGGATATGGGCAGGAGTCCTCAACCCCCCGGTCTGCGGCCCGGTAACGGGCCGCCAGCGGCCGCGCCTGCCTCCCCTCCCGCAGCGAGAGGGGGGGGAAGAGGCAGGCACGGCCGCTGGCATGTCAGCGACGCAAACACGCACGCGCGGAGGTGCCGCGCGTGCGTGTTTGAGCCCCCTGCTGGCAAAAACGTGCATGCGTGGCAGCTCCGCGCGTGCGCGTTAGCACCATCTAGTGGCGAAAACGCGCACGCGCAGCATCTGCGTGTGCGCGTTTACATGCAGCTGCGGCGGCTGAGCCGCAAGCTCTCTCCCACACTCGGAGGCGGTCCCCGACTACTAGAAGGTTGGGGACCGCTGCATTAGGGTTTCTGTCTATGAAATTGCCAGAGCGCCAATTTAACCAAAGAAAGATAATACAACAGAAGTGATTCTGTCACTTGTATTAATTTCATAGCCCCCACCCCTTGACTCCTGAGTGCATTTAGCAGTTATGAGATAAGCGGATGAGTTGTCTTATGAATTAAACTAGTTAAATGACAGGAAGCAAAGGGTAGGAATCAATCACAAAGGAGGGAAGTAAGCAGATTATTATAGACTAGTAATCAAGCCCGCTGCAGCTAAATGCAGCGGGCGCTAGGCACTTACTGTGGGTGGGTGTCGGTGTTTTCGCGGTGGCTGGCTTGGTCGGCGTCGGCGGCCTTCTTTCGGCGTCGGCGGCCTGACGCGGCGAGAGGCGCTTCTCGCCGCGTCAGGGCGCCAGGCAGGGAACCCCCGGCAGCCGCGCTTCGCGCGACTGCCGGGGGCTCCCTCGGGCGGCGGCCTGAGCCAACTGAAATTCAGTGTTGGTAAGGTGAATCACACTAGGACAAAAAATCCCAGCTTCAAGTACAGGCTAATGGAATCTGAATTGACTGAGAGGGGAAAAGATCTTGAGGTCATAATTAATAACTCAATGAATGTGTCAATACAGTGTGCTGCATCAGTGAAAAAGGCAAACTCTATATTAGGGATTATTAGGAGAAGGATGAATATAATGGCCAATGTATAGATTTATGGTGCAACCTCATTCTATACAGTCCTGGTCACTGTATCTCCAAAAAGACATTGCAAAGTTGGAAAAAGTACAGACAAGGGTGACAAAGATATTAGGGGGTTGGAGCACCTTCCCTGTGTTGAAAGGCTGAAGAGTCTGGGACTTTTCAGTTTAGAAAACAGATGACTAAGGGGGGGGGATGTGAGAGAGGTTTATAAAATTATATGGGGTTGAGAGAGTTGACAAAAATAATTTTTTCTCCTTCTCCAAAAAATGCTAGAATTTGAGGGCATCCAATGAAGCTGATGGGCAGTAGGTTCAGGATAGAGAAAAGGAGATACTACTTTACACAGAGAGTGATTAAACTGAAATTCACTGCCAGAGGATGTAGTGATGGCAACAGAAAAAAACAGCTTTAAAAGGGGATTACATAGATTCATGGAGGATAGGTCTATCATCAGCTACTAGCCAAGGTGACTGAGTGAACCTTCACATCCAGAGGTACTAAATCTGTGAATCCCATAGCCAAGATACAACATCTGGGGAAGACCTCAGCTTCTATGCCCTGTTGTTGGCCACTGTGTGAAACAGGATGCTGTACTAGATGGACCACTGGTCTGATTCATCAGGGCTCTTCTTATGTTATCATGATAAAAACGCACATTCACCTTACTAATTAAGCTACAGCTTGGTGGACAGCAGCGACAGAACAGATAAAAAGGGGGGGGAGCTGTTAGTGTGACAGCCAATCAGAACTAGACTGATGAAGTATATGAGGTAAATGGTTTGGAGAATGTTTAGCACTGGGAAGCGATATCTGGAGAACAGTTCCTTCCTCTCCTCAAAAAGCTTCATTTCACACTGAAAATACTCATTGCCAAATAATCAGATCAGATCTAGTCCCACCCTCCCACCCCTCTTCAAAGCCTTATATTTCCCATTGCCGAAAGTAACTTAGTATCCCCTGGAAGGAAAAGCTAATGTTTTTAAAGGCCTAGACAGCAAACAGTATTTCAAGAATTCTGTTTTAGGAAACATGATCTTCCTACCTACTATCATATGTACACACTAGGGAAAATTTACTTATACAGAACTACAAAGAGATACAGAGCAAAGGCTTATTTTCTCACTTGCCACTTATGTTCATAAACTTCCACACAGTACACAGATTTCTCACACGTTCCACAGCATATTCCTCAATTATTTTTCCATACACTCTGTGTTCACTCTCTCTTCACAAAGCGGACAACTGTGCCAACTATGATACAACTACCACCCATCCAGTCCCCCCTCCAACTTTGTAAACCACAGTATATATAAAATTCCATGCTGCAGCATAAAAATAAAACACACACAATATTTACATATCAAAACACAATCCATTTCCTGTGAATAAGCCTTTAATGAATGCAGTGGGGGTTCCTTATTCCCATCAACTCAGAATCATGCAACAATCATCTCCAAATAAACAAAGCTTGTAAAAAGCACCAAAACACTAACATCCTACACATTGTCTTTCAGAGTTACTGCTAAGCTAATAACTATGAAGATTCTAAAAGCAACAAACACAAACCAAAGTAAATTCAAACAAAAAAAATACAAATATTATAGGGTTGCCACTAGGACACTTTGCTATACCTTTCCCTGAATTTCCTGCTTTCTGGTACACTGATTGCTGCATTTCTACATCCATTTAAGAGAAAGCATGAAGGGTTAGATTAAATAGTGATTTTAGAAATCATTACAAATCATAAACACAAAAAACATGACAAACTGCAAGTCACTTAAAAGTTTCATTAACAGAACAGACAAAATTCAAGTCAAATCATCACACTTCCCTCACCCACAGTAACATATTGGGATTTTTCTCAAGGGATGCCACAACTACAGAGAAAAAAATTGACAAATCAATGAGATTTAATAGACTTTTGATGTATAATCTCAGACTCACCATTAATCACCAATTAATCAGACTCACCCCTCATGAAATCTGGCGGTAGTGAGTGCTAGCTCCCTCCACCTCACTGTAGCTGAGGCGGTGGCAACTCGATGATTAGTATTGCCATCTATTGTTGTTATTTTTCTTATATGTGCTTAGAGCTCTATACTAACCAATCCTACTACATAAAACTGTACCTTCTTTATTTGTTGCAGGTGCACCCCATGTCAAGCCACTATCTCGATCTTTATCTGGACTGCTATAGGAATACAGGCCTTTTCTGTTCTTAGATGAGTGGTTTTGTGCATATTTCCGTCTGCAATATCCTTGGAGTTTTTTACATAATCTAATAAGAAAAAGTCATGAAACAACACAATGTAATTTAAAAAAAGAAGAGCTGTTTTAATTCTGTTCTGTTTCTGCATGGATTGTTTAAAGATTCCTCATATGGAGAATCTTAAACATATCATTTGTCATACAATTTGTCATGCTTTGGGCTTATCCTGAGTTGAGCAGGGGGTTGGACTAGATGGCCTGTATGGCCCCTTCCAACTCTATGATTCTGTCTAGGTAACATTTTGGCCTCAGAACGAAGCCCTCAGTAAGTCAGATACCAAGCCTGAGATTAAAACAATATCTGCCAGGCATCTTACTATTTTGTCGGTTTGACTTCAAAGCACAACTACGCCCTAAGCTTATTGGTTTCAGAGGGTTTAACTCATCTCTGCTCTCTTTTGCAGAAACTCAAATGACTGTTTCTTCAACTGGGATCACTTACTAATGTCAAGGTTTGTGGGACTCCTGTCTACATAAGAAACAGTTCAAAGTTCTCTTTTTTCATTGATGAATAAACCTAGAAATACACTTTTTATGGTAAATGAAATCTTACTCGTAATATCCACTCATCAGAGCATAATCCTCTGCTGCCCAGCCATTTTTATCCTTATCAGAAGCTTCAGCACCATACTGAATGAGCAGGTTTATTAAAGCATCATCTCCATTAGAAGCAGCAGTCATTAGTGATGTTCTATAATAGAAATGAGACATATTTATTCTACTTCGCCTATTTGTTTCACTAGCAGGATTCAGATGCCATGGCATTCCATTTAAACTGTAACTGAGTGCAGTAGACTTTGTCACCATGCTCATGCACTCTCCTTTCACATCAAATGATTCCTCAGAGAAGCAGATTAAGAAAAAAAGCAACTGAGGAAGAAAAACTAAACTGGGAACAGAGGGCTCATTAGTTGCCATCAGCACCAGGTGAAAAAAAGTACTGAATGAAGTGTCTGTACAGCTTCCCCGCCAAGACTTCTTCCAAAACTCTGACCTGCTCACCCCTCAAAATGGGGAGAAAGAGGGGGAAAAAACTATACATTTTGACAGGAAGGATTAATTTTCTCAGTGCATTTTTCTAAATAACTTAGATCCTGCTTGAAGTCATTGATAGAGTGCTCCCTTCTGTAATCAGGTGCTCAGCATGTGCAAAAGCTCCTTCTGCAGTTGCTGATCCTCCACCAGGTACTGTGTCCATCTGCAAGCCACGGAAAGGGGAACAATCCATTAGCCTAACTTTGCAGACATCCAAGCAGCAATATGCCTATTGCCACCATCCCAGAAGGGTTTGTCAACTTATTTGAGTGGCCAACAGGAAAACCCCTTCAGGAGATCTCACAGTGAAAGTCATATGGCCAGGATTGATTTGCTTAATTTTTGCTCTATATTCCCACGATCATGTAAGGAGTTCTTAGTCTGACGAAAAGTGCTTGCACTCGAAAGCTCACACCCTGAATAAATCTTTGTTGTTCTTAAAGGTGCTACTGGACTCTGCTTCTATTAGCTTCATAAGAGAGTAAGTGGTCCTTCAGGTGTAATGGTCTCAAATCATTTAGGGTTTATGAATACAATCAGGGATTATAACCTTACCCTTTCTTCTGATGCTGCGAAATAATCAAGAAAAATAACCTGTGACCATCTTTATGCCATGATTATATTCACAATCCTCTACTGTAATCCCTGATTGTGTTTATAAACCCAATATGATTTGATAATAGTACACACGAAGGACCACTTACGTCTCTTATGAACCTACACAATTACTGTGGTTCTTTGTGTACTCAATTACTCCACTTCTTTGGAGGCCCTGCTTTGGCCCCCTGCCCTGTGAGAATGAGAGAGGAACTTCTCAATCATGGTACCAAAATTCTGGTACTGTCCCCCAAGTCATCCATCCCTTCTATTGACATCTTGTACCAGTATTGCCCATTATACATGGAGTGGAAAGTCCACATTCAGGGTGGAATGACAGTGGCTAAAATCACCAATTATGCACACTGCAGGTGACAACCGGGCGCAGAGTCAACGTATGCCGCCGAAAAAGCTGGGAAGAAAGTGGAGCTTCCCGGGACCAGGGCACAACCAGAAGCGGCTCTGAAGTATCCACGTGCATAATCAGATACTCTGGGTTTTGCCGCCGTTGCATTCCATCCCATGCATAATCAGTTTGCTTCACTTTTTCCTCCTCCTCGTTCTCCATGCTACCGTTTCAGCGGCCATGCATAATAGGCCTAAGTGAAGACTTCTTTGTTTCATTCGGCATTGTACAGTGATGACTCTTTCTTGAGCTATATTTTAATTGTTGTTTTAAATCTTTTTGTACGGATTTTAGATCTTGTTTTAATTATCTCAAGCATATGGGGTTGATTGGTTTAATTATTTTAAATTTTAAATATTTGATTTAAACGTTTTATATTTTACTAGTAGGGTAGCCAGCTTTAAAAACAAACAGGCCAACCCACCCACCTAGAAGTTCTGGCGGGAGGCATCAAAGAGCAGCAAGCCCTTGGAGGACATGGTTGCCCCTTGCCCCACCAGTGCTCCTCACACCGTGTAAAGGCAGGGAGGCTGGGGAGAATGGCAGGTCCCTGTGGCAGAAGCTGCCGATGATCATCACCCATAGCAGCGGCAAGAAGGGGGAGCCAGAAAGAGCCTCATATTGGCTCTCAGTGGAAGAGGGCCCTCCCAGTGAAGGCCTATCAAAGGCACCCCAGTGCTTCCTGATGGCTTGCCAGCTCCTCCTCCCTAGGGGGGAGGGCCTATCAGAGGTCCAGCATGTTGTCGGAAACACAGTCATAATTTTATTTGTTATGATGTTTTAAATTATTAACTTAAAAGCTAAGCAATACCAAGAAAACCAACAAAAAACTTAATGTTTGTCTTAATACCAGGGCTACTTCTGTGCTGCATATTGTTACCTGCCATTCTAGCCCTTATGAGGGAAGAAAGGCCAAGTATACTGTTTATAAAATAAAAATATATATCCAGATAATTTCAGAATAATAAATAAGAGATCAATCCACAGTCTGAATGTTCATTCAAGGATTATTGTGGTTGTAAATAGAAGCACGTACAGCTGATCTCCCTGCCAGTTGTTCCACGCTGATGTAACAGTCTCTGTCATCTCTTCAAAGTAAAGATTCAAAATTGGTGTTAAAGCCTGATGACAGTCCTGGAAATATCGATACAAGTCTAATACCCACAACCATATTGTTAAGGAACAGGGGAGGAGGTCATTCACCAGGCTTGCCAGAACCATCTGGCAAACAGGAAGGAGGGAGTGGTTACCCTGGAACATCCCTGTGGAAAAGCATTTTCAAGACTATAGCACAGTGGTTCTCAACCTGGGGGTCAGACCCCTTTGGGGGTCGAATGACTCTTTCATAGGGGTCGCGGCAGGGCAAGCAGCTTGGCTGGGGGAGCGCCATCCACACAACAGCCTTGTGAGGTAGACAAAGATAGAGCGTTCATATGTCTGGAGCAACGGAAAAGAGTGAGATCGGCATGGTGGGACAAGAGGCAGAACTGAACTGAAAAAACCCAGGGGAGAAAACAATTTATATACAATCATGAACAATGGATCTTCATGCCACCGGTCAGTTTCGGTTTAATTTCTGTGAAACAACACTTGTATAATTTTATGGTTGGGGATTACCACAACATGAAAAACTGTATTAAAGGGTTGCAGCATTAGGAAGGTTGAGAACTACTGCTACAGCAGCAGTTGCAACCACTCGGTCATTGGGGCAAGAATCTGCCTGCTAACATTACTTAGTGATCCTAGATGGGAGTGGGGCCTGTCTCCCCAGCTTGCAGATGGTGTTGTGCCTCAGCAGCCAAACACAGGGCAGTGCAAGGAAGACAGCAAGCAGGAAGACAGGCAGACAGAGAAGGAGAAGACAGACTTAGAGAGCAGGGTAGAGTTGTCTAAGAGTCACAGAAACCTGGAGGAGGGGATGATAGAAGATAACATGGAGAAAGAAGTGAACCAGAAAGAAAAGGTGGATGAGGGCAGAAAGTCAAGGAATGAACTCCAGCTGATCTAAGAGGTTTCCCTGCCTTAGCAAGCACAAGAGGTGAAAACCACAGGTTGCTTGTGTATATAGCTAAACAAAAAAATCCAGTTTCAATGTAAAGTGCTCTGGACATAATCTTTCAGCAAACATGTGGGGGGGGGGGCGGGGGGGTGAGCCCAGCAACTCTGATAACATTACACACACCATGCATCTGAGCCTGCATATCTCTAGGAATCAGTCATTTTCAATCTCTGGAAATAAAATTGAGAGATAGATAATACCTTCCTGAGTTATCCCTAGCATGCACCGATGCTCCTTTTTTAAGAAGAAACTCTGCCATTTCTTGATTACCTCCTGTTACTGCAAGAATGAGAGGTGTGTTCCCATCCTAGAAGCATAAAAATTCAAAGTCACGAATTTCACTCTCATACACATGCACTTTCCTATTTTGACTGGAATAAGTAATAAAATGTCAATAAAAGTTTAAACTTTTTCAGTTACTGTGTTCATAGAGAATGCCTAGAAAGAATAACTGCCAATAAAATATAGAATCATAGAAATATAAGAATTGGAAGGGGCATACAAGCCATCTAGTCCAACCCCCCAGCTCAATGCAGCATCAACCTAAAACATCCAGGATAAGCAACAGCAGTGTTGGCTTTTATCTGCTGCTTTTCTCTACCAAGAGTCTCAAAGCAGCTTACAGTCACCTTCCCTTTCCTCTCCCCACAACAGACACCCTGTGGGGCTTGGTCAGAACAGCTCTATTAGTGCTGTGATGAACCCAAGCTAGCTGCTGTATCTGTCCAGCCGCCACTTGAAGACTGTCAATGAGGGGGAGCTCACCACCTCCTTAGGCAGTCAATTCCACTGCTGAACTACACTGACTGTGAATTTTTTTCCTGATATCTAGCTGATTCTCCACATAGTTTAAACCCATTACTGCGGGTCCTATCCTTTGCTGCCAACTGGAACCTTTCCCTGCCCTCCACTAAGTGACAACCTTTCAAATACTTAAAGACAGAAATCATGTCCCCTTTCAATCTCCTCTTCTCCAGGCTGAACATTCCCAAGTTCTTCAGCCTTTCCTCACAGGGCTTGGCCCTCAGGCCCCAGATCATCCTCCTTGCTCTCCTCTGAACCCTCTCAATTTTGTCCATGTCCTTTTAAAAGTGATATATGTGATAAGATACTGGTACAAACTCATTTGACAGATTCACAATGTTTTTAAACAGTGGAGCTTTGCTTTCCTTTCTAAAGATTCTGGGTCTCCGGGAAGCAAGCCTGGCCACAACCAGGGCGAGGGCCAGGGCTTTTTCAGTCCTGGCCCCTACCTGGTGGAATGAGCTCCCAGAAGAGCTGAGGGCCCTGCCATAGCTCCCTAAGTTCTGCAGGGCCTGCAAGACGGAGCTCTTCTGCCAGGCTTTTGGTTGAGGCTGGGCTGCATACTGGGCTATAAGATCGGATCCTTCCTCCACCCTCATGGCATCTGGATCCCCGTGGGGGTCTGTAAGGAATTGTTATGGCTGCCATGTTAGTTTTTAAAGGTTGTACTTTACTGTACTGTTTTGTTATATCGCCAAGGTGGTAATCTCGCCGTCTTATGTTTTTATTGTTGTGAACCGCTATGAGCCAGCTGGTCTGGGAGCTGGCGGTATAAAAATTCGATAATAAATTAAAAAAATAAACTAATGATCCAGGCAGTGCTGTGTCCATATCCCTACTGTCACAACTAAGATTTCTACATTGGGTAGACACAGGCAGGGTAGGCAGAAGGAAACACTTCAAAAGTCTCAGGATCTCTGGGCATCCAGACTGGTTCTAAGAGTCTAGAAAGGCTGTATCCACCAGAGTTTGGCTACCGATGATAGTAGCTGCCACAAGTTTGCCACTGGTTTTCATACTGTTCTCAGTTCAGTGTGGATCAGCTCCACTCAGATTCACAGACACACCAATGAACTCTGTGGGCTCTTCATATGAACACTTTTCTCCATCCTGCTACTACGGATGACAAAATCCTTTTTAAAAACATCAGGCTCAACACAAGATCAACATGCTTCATATAACTGCTGAGACGTTGCTATAAGGTTGCTCAAACTGGGGGCGGGAATTGGGAGGTAGACACAGGTGGGTTAACAAACCCATTCTTTTTTTCTTCAATTGCAGTAGTATATAAAGGTAAAGGTAAAGGTATCCCCTGTGCAAGCACCGAGTCATGTCTGACCCTTGGGGTGACGCCCTCCAGCGTTTTCATGGCAGACTCAATACGGGGTGGTTTGCCAGTGCCTTCCCCAGTCATTACCATTTACCCCCCAGCAAGCTGGGTACTCATTTTACCGACCTCAGAAGGATGGAAGGCTGAGTCAACCTTGAGCCGGCTGCTGGGATTGAACTCCCAGCCTCATGGGCAAAGCTTTCAGACAGCTGCCTTACCACTCTGCGCCACAAGAGGCAGTAGTATATACAGTTACCTTTATACTGTATTATTCTAGAATTAAGAGAGTATATAAAAACAAGTGATTTATGAATTAATTGACTAGCTGAAGTTTACCTTGTTCTGGGCATCAGCCTTGGCATTATATTCAAGCAACTGTTCTGCTATAGATACACTAGAATTAGAGGCAGCAAAATGAAGAGCAGTATTACTGCTTAAATCCACTACATTGGTGTCTGCACCATGTTTCAACAAATAGCTGGCACAAAACTCTTGCTGGCATTGTACAGCCTGTAACATTAAAAAAAAAAGATGTTAGGTTCACAAACTGTGTTAAAAGTACCAGAATATCTATAATGGTCACAAGTCAGTGCAATGTGAGTCATTAACTTTTTTCCTGAACTGGTCCAGCTATGACGAATAACAATAATTTATTAAACGAAGAGCAATCCAACAGCAAATCATGGCGGACTGTTTTCAGCTTGCTCCTTTACCTACTCCTAACAGACTTGACTAGAGGTGTGAGGTATCAGATTTTACTTCATACATTTTTAGGAAGGTTTGCCCTCTTTTTCTAGTATGCCACCTCTTTTCATCATTGTTACCTTCACCCACTGTTACCTTCCACCCACTCACCTTCAGCTGTTTTACCCAGTGAATACAAAAGCCCTTATTACTTACTCTTCACTTACTCTGCCTCCTTCCCTGCAGTAGCACTATGCGGAATACATTCCTTTTTGACTGCTAAGAACATTGTGGAAGGCACATTTCTAGCCAGTTCCTGATATTCAAAAAGAAATTCCCTACAGCAGACCAGAGAGTTTGGGAGAGGGTTAAAAAGCAAGCCATATCTACCCACTTCTTTCTCAAGCACTATTGCAAGACTGAGCATCAGGGCTTTGGGAGAGAATCTCCCTGTTAAGGCCAGAACTCAGTTGATCTCGCTCTTTTCCGCTGCTCCAGACAAATGCTCTATCTTAGTCTACCCCGCAAGGCTGTTGTGTGGATGGTGCCTCTCCTGCCAAGATGCTTGCTCTGCCGCTACCCCTGTGAAAGAGTTGTTCAACCCCCAAAGGGGTCCCAACCCCAAGGTTGAGAACCACTGTTCTAGACTAAAAAGAATCAAATGGCAAATCAATAGACAGAGTGGGGACTTGTACCTGAACTCTCCCTCACGTATGTTCACTTCTCATTGTGTCTACTTTTTTGTGGTTTTGTGGTTTCCTACCTCTCTCATTTCCATCTCTCTCTTCATTGGTCCCCCATATTGCTCTTATAACAAACCACTAGCCTATTTGTCATATACCAGGGCCATTCCACACGACTTTAATATAGCACTAGTCTTGCATTTTGTTTTCGCCACTAAAACTACGTTCCGCATGAGCAATCTGTAACACTCCTGCAACACTAGTGCCAAAATCACTTAGTTGTAGCGATTTCCGGGGAATCAGGAAAAGTGGATTCACCCTCAGAAAATCGCTACACTCTTGCCAACAACCAGCAACAGGGGTGGGAACAAGCACAGAAAAAAATTCTAGTGATTCCTGCGAGACCGGAAACCTGTGGGGAATGAATGAAACGCTACTGGATTCCACTACAAATGAAGGTATGTGGAACGCCGAGATTCCACTATTTAAAATAGCGGGGCTTTCCGCACTCCTTCAAAATTGCACAATGGTTGCCAATTGAAATCGCTACTGATTTGCCGTTATGCACAACGTTGTTGACAATCTGCAACACTCCTGAAACCGATCTGCAAAAAGCGCTTCGTTGTAGCGCTTTCAGGGAAATCCCAAAAGTGGATTCACCCTCCAGAAAGCGCTACACTCCTGCAACCAATCTGCAACACTAGCGGGAAAGTTCTGTGCGTTACCATTGTTGTGGTTTCTGCAAAGTCCCTCCCCCTGGCTCTCTCCTCTGATCTTCTGGCAAAGCGATTGCCATTTTTTTTTCTCCGAGTGAACGGAGATCAATGCACTGGTGAGCCTTCGTTTACCCAGGGAGGCTTCCCCGGCTGCAGTCCCTCTTAAAGTCACTAAGCACAAGCAACACAGAAGCCCGTTTGCTGGTTTATTTTCCCTTTATTTTTCACACTGTTTTCGGCCGAAAATCGCGCCCGTGAGGGGGGGGGATTTTTTTTTCACTCGGGGGGAGCGTGGCAACGATGAAACGGCAACTCAAACACCACCTGCCAGCTGGATGGGTCTCTCCGTTGCAATGAATCAACGCAGATTCGTTGCAACAGGTCTTTTTTTTTAAAAAAAAACCTTTCTTAAAGGGAAAGGGGCTGTTTGGGAGCATGCTAACGGCCGCCCATTGGCTGCTTGACAGCCAGGGGCGGGACGAGCTCGGCAATAGCGCTTCCTTTCTAGCGATTTTTGCCGAGACCAGAAGCCTGTGGGAAACGATAGAAATGCAACTGGATTCCACTACAAAGGCAGGTATGCATAACGACGAATTCCAGTATTTAAAATGGCGATTTTTTGTTCAGCAAACAATTTGCTACATGGATCTCGGTGCGGAATGGCCCAGTGTTTCCGCTTTGAGAAAGCAATTGGCAACATTGGTCGTTGTGTGGAATGGCCCCGGGTTTTGCCTAGTTAGTGTAGTCTTAATATATTAAGCCATTTCAACTGATGAAGAGGCAAGATATAATTATGTAAACCAATTTATATAAATACATAAGCGACAATTGCTATTAATGTCAGAATCTGCAGTCAATTGATATTTTGACATAGAATACTTTGCACCTTTTATACAACTGTTTTCACACATACCTTCATCAGTGGAGATCTGTTATCATTATCACAGAGGTTTAGTTTACATTTGTTGTCTACCAAGAAATGAACAACATCTGTACATCCATTGGCACAGGCAAGATGCAAAGGTGTTCTGAAAGATATATAAATGCATTCAGTCAACAAATAATTTGGAATAATAGCAAAGTTTGCTAAATGGTATTTGTCAGTTCAAAATTAGATTTTCCTTATGCGGTCTTCACAACACAGCTCTGTAGGTGTATGTTAAGACGCAGGGAAAAACAAAGGGAATGTTATGAAATGGACAAAAATGCAATTTACTCTCATTTTGTAAACCACATTGCATGCAAACATGGTTTCAGTTACTTGCAGCAACTGTAAAAACTAGGAATAATAGCTATTTGATACCAGTGACTCATGAACCGTGGTTTATAAAACCAAAAGACAATAAGTTTTACAAATGTGGTATTCAGATTGACTGAAAACTTCAAACCAGGTTTGCTTTCCATAGTATAGTATTCCTACACCAAAGTTCCTTTCCTGTAGGGTAGCGATCCCCAACCTGTGGGCTGCGGACCACATGTGGTCCGTCGACTAATTGGAGGTGGGCCGCGAAGGACGCCTCCCCCCCTTTACTTCACCCCCTCGGCCCTTTACAGCACACTTTGGGAGTCCTTGTCTCCCATCACTCCCAGATGGGACTATCTCGTTGCAGAGAAACAAGCTCAGGGTTCCCATTGATTTGTCATTGTCATGAGTTAAAATTTCCATGGAAATAAAATGTTCCTTATGTTCATTGTTGTGGCGTGTCTGTATCTTATTTTGAAGGGATGTTTAAACATTACCATAGCGATCAGAGAGTGTTAGTGCAGTGGTTGAGAGTAGAGGAGTAAACTACCCCCCCCCCAAGCCTCAGTAAAAGGCGTTGAGTGGTCCCCGGTGATAAAAAGGTTGGGGACCACTGCTGTAGGGAACAGTATGCAGGTCTATATTGACAGCGTGCAGTCTGTGATAGTTTCCTACACAGGAACACCCTCCCTGTGGAAATATAGAAAAGCCCTCGGTCATGACAGCATATGCCCTCCTAATCCCCCATGTCTGACGCAGTAGCTACAATGCATAACTGGAAACAGGAGATCTGCCTTCTAAATCCGGTGGTGACCTTAGGCCATTCTTGTTCTCCCACCTTAACCTACCTCACAAGGACGTTGTGAACTTCAAAACGGGGTCATTTTTTAGCAGTTTTAATGGAGGGAATGGGGCAACGAGCGGCAAGGAGGGAGAAAACCACTGGGAAACAATCCCCCCCCCCACTTCTCCACACTCCTTTTACAAGTTTACCACCCACCCGCCCCCCTTGCCCCAAGAAGGAAAGGGTAGGAGGCCTCTGGTTGTGGAGATGTGACACATGCGTGCCTTGCCAGCCCTCCCCTCAGACCTGTTGGCTTTATCCAGCTGGTTCAGGTCGTGCTTCTTCGCGAGCTGATGCTGCAGCTTCCCCAGGTTGCCGCTGGCCGCCGCCCGATGCAGCCTGCTGAGGTCCTTCTTCCGCAGCTTGTACCCGCCACCCGCGAGAGCATTAGGCGAGGGCGAGGGCGGAGCGGCGGCCGCAGAGCGAGAGCCCGACGGCTGCTCCTTCTTCCTCGCGAAGCCGAAGAACTTCTTCATCTCCGAGAGAGAGAGAAGGAAGGCAGGAGGCGAATCATGGGCCGGCCGCCCCGAAGTCTCCCCAGCGCCCAACTTGTGGCCGCTCCCGGGGGAGGAAAGAGGGTGTCTCCCTTTGCTGCCGCCCCGTCAGTGGAGGCGACGCTGTGCAGGAAGCATCTCTTTAGCGGCACGAAGACACCGAAGAACTGGGTCCGCCGGAGTCAAGGTAACGGCCGCCCTGAGGCAGCACTACGCATGCGCTCTGCCTGCCCACGGCTCGGCAGGGTGGAGGAACCGTTAGTGGAGGCGCGCACGCGCACTCGCGGCATCTCTCCCCGCCCCCCCTCCCCCCGTGCTGCGGCTTTACTTTCCAGGTAGAGCAGGGACGACGCCGGGTGGTCTCAGTGGAAGGACCCAGTGGCTTTACTCGGTTCCAAGGATTTCCTTTTCTTCCTGAAGTCTTCGCTCTCGTTCTTTTGCCATACGGATCCGTGCTGGCTCTGCCATGATCTACAAGGTCAGGGTTGACCGCAACAGCAAGCAACTCTATATGTTTCCTGCAGACATAAAATACTTACAAGTGGCACCTTAAAGATAATGTCATTTCTTTCAGTATGCACTTTTGTGAGCTACAGTGCTCTTCTTCAGACAGATACCTTGGAAAATCCTACTGGGGAAACATACTGACTTAGTGTGACTTACACCCATAGCTTGCTGATGGAGTGGACTGCAGTTCATTAAAACTCATCTTGAAATATTGTAGGTGCCACTGACCTTTTGTTTCGTTTTTCTTTGACAAACTAGCTATCCTTTTGCCATCTAAGCCTGCCTGGAAACATGAGCTTCAGAGTGTGGTGTAATGTTTAGAACATTGAACCAAAAGACAGGTTTGCCATTCTGCTCTGAAGCTTGCTCAGTGATATTGAGCCAGTTGTTCACAGCCTCTGACCTATTTCACAGAATAGTTGTGAAATAAAATGAGAAAAGGGGGAACATGCATATCACCCTGAGTTTCTGTGACAAAGTGAAGAATAAAAATTTCACATACATAAAATTCATATTGTGTGCACTCAAAGTCTCACAGAAGTTGGCCTATGCTGTCACTCATAGCTCTGGACAGTCCAGTATTGTTTTGGTGTCCTTTCCATTGCTGTGATGCAGGCTTAGTGGATTTTGCGTGGAGCATTTTACTCTCATCTCCACAAATCAACTTCACTCTTCTAATCACCAGAATTGAAAGCACAAACAACCTTGGCCACCCTTGAAATATGAACTGCTCAAATATTCCTGTTCCACTCTGCAAGCAGTGGTTCCTCACAGTACTGGCAGACCTGTGTGATATGAGGATTGTTGGACGGGGAGGGAGACATGGGTTCAAATCCCCATGAGTCAGTCACCAGCCCAAAACCAATGGAGAGCCCAGAACCAATGCCACCCTCACCAGCCTCCCTTGCCTGGGCCAAATGAGGGGTGGCCATCTCTTCATGTGAAGTGGTAAGAGCCATCTTTGGAAGCCAGCTGCCTGATCCCTGGATAGATCAGGCACAAAGATTTGTTGCTGGGAGCCATCTCCCTGAGACTCAGAGGCAGGAGTGAATGGTGGTGGTGGTGGTAGCTTGATCTTTTCCTTGTACCCCACCCAAATACATGCTGTTCTGAACAAAGAGTCCCCAAAAGGTTGATACATTGAAACAGGCATGTATGCTACCTTTGTACTAGATATAAAGCAGTGTTCTGCAACCCTTGGTGCATACCAAATGGCAGCACACCAGACCATTTTGCTTCACTTCTTTGCTCTGTTCTCAAAGTAGAGATTTAGTTGAGCTGGGGTATGGCAGAGAACAGATCCTTGTTTTCTTTGGACCTCAACCAGTGATGTCACCAACCATGCCTCCTCCTGGACTTTGCTTCCAATGGCAACAACTGGTGTTCTACTGTGCATGTGCAATGCATTGCTGCTTCATGTGCTCAGCCCCTGAGGCAGATGTGGGAAGTTGCTGGCTGCCAATATGGTGCCCCTATCAAAGGACTAAAGACCTTCACTGCCCCTCTCTGATCGAGCTCTGTGGCCATTGGGGACTCAATCTCTCCAAGGCAGCAGCAGAGTTCATATGCAATAAATGCAGTATGCCTGGCCTAGTAATGCTACCCCTGTCTCCCTTCTTTGGTTTATTAGCACACCAAAGTTTTCACAAGACCATGTCTGTCAAGACTGACCCTCCTTGGTGCAGTAAAATAAGCCAGATATCCTTGGATTTTGTCTCAGCAATTGACCAAGTAACATACACAGTAAAGAGAATTTTATTGAAGAAACTCAAGAAAAAGATTTTGAACCATGGCATATAATCAGTGGCAGTCAAAATACATAGAAAACAAGACAACTAACTTCTCTCACTATTTGTCTATGGTTGTCCTACCCAGTTGCTCCATTAAATAAATATATTTTGATACTAACCCAGCCCAGGGGACTGTAGGAAGAGAAAAAATCACCTTCTTGTATTCTGCTGTTGAAAGAGCATGCAAGAACCTTTCAAAAGTTAAAATAAAACAAAATGTTTTATTTAACTTGGAGGAGAAAAGGTCAGGGAAAATCAGGTACAGGGTGTAAGAGGTGAACAGATAATAAAACTGAGATAACTGTGTATTCACATAAGCACTAGATAATTCATTGCTAGTGAGGAAGTGTTTCTGCTGGTCAACAAGGACTCTGAAATTTTGAGGAGAGAGGCTTTCTTTTCAGTTTCTTCTTAAACACTCAAGTATAGGTTTCTGAAATTCACCAACATGTGAAGTTTAGAATGCAGGAACATACAAGCAAGTTCCCAAAATCCTTCTCTGTATATAAACCAGGGATCACTCCTTTTTTTCTAGAAGCTATTTCCCTGCTGAACTGGACAGGAATCACTTCTCTTTATTAGAAGCTATTTCCCTTTTTTGGCACTGAATGAAGATCCTTCTTGATTCACTCACTCTCTTAGCCTCCTACCCAGTCCACTGTCAATGCTCAAATGCCCCTTCTTCAACTGTCAGTTCCTAACTGTCATTCCTTAACTGACTGTCTCAACAGAATATGGTTCAAACAACCCATCAGATTCTCAGACTCTGTTAAACATTAACCCTTAATAGTCCATTACAGCTCCCAACTGACTTAGGTTGTGAAGTATGTTCCACTGAAATCAGCAAGGATTAGTTTAATGTTTAATGTTTCAGAATAACAACTGGTTTGCAGTCTACAATGATCATTTTGCCTGGACAAAAGGCTGCTTTGGAGGGAGGATGTATGGCATCACACCTCACTGAAATCTTTGCCCCTCCAAACCACAGCCTATTCAGGTCCACTCCCACATCTTCAGGAATTTCCGAACCTGGAGCTAGCAACCTTGCCCCTAACAGTATAATCCTAAGAACACTTTCATGACAGAAATTCCCATTGGATAGACCTAAGTAAGATTCTGAACAGAGCTGGTGTAGGATGGCACTGTTAGTTGGTTTGAGTCAATAGGTTTAGAACAGTGGTCCCCAACCTTTTTCATGCCGGGGACTGGGAGGTTGAGAGGGAGACCCGGGGACCAGAAGGGAAGAGGGAGGTGCGGGCGCCAGCGCACCACTGGGCACTCCCCTCCCATGGTGCGGCACAGCTCTCAAGCCTAGCCGTGCTATGCGGAGGGAGGCGCAGGTGCAAACGCGCAGGCGCGGAGTGGTACCGGGCTGGGACCCGGGGGGTTGGGGAACACTGGTTTTGAAGGATTCAACTCTGTTTAGGATTGCACTGTCAAAGTGGTACATATAGTATATTGTGCAGTATGAAGACCACTAGTTGCTTTAGGCAAAGAAGATGAAAATCCCCCCTTAAAAAGGGCCCTTCTTTATTTATCCTTTCAGGACACTTCCTAGTCCTCTTTCAGAAAGAGTATGAACCAAAGCCCTGACTCTTCGACAAGAGGTCCTAACCTTCCACTGTGCACATCTAGACCTCTCCCTGCTACAAGCAAGGAGAAGGGAGGTGCTTACAGGGGAAATTAGGTAGGGCCCATTCCACGTATGTTGGATACTGCACTTTCAATGCACTTTAAAGTAGATTTTCCTGTTTCACACAGGAAAGATAACAAAATGCTTGCAAAGGATGACATCCCTCATCCCATGACCTGGGTCTTCAAGTAATGTGACTTGGAGGCCATTTCTTTGACAAGAAAAAATCAGCTTTCTCTGAAGTTTGCTCCTGATACCAAAGTGAAACTTGCATTGGCTGCGATCTGTACTGCTGTGTGACACAAAAGCACTGAGTGTAGACAAAGGCTTGAAGCCCTGAACTGGGTAAAGCTAAGGGTGGTGGAAGAGAAATGTTTTTTGCTTTGCAGTAGCCAACTAGTTTATTGTACACCTTTGCAGCTAATGGGAAGTAATGATCTTCGCATAAGTCACGAAAACAAGTACAGCTTCTTTTTAAAAATGCATTATAACAGTGACATCTGGTGGATTTACCTGAAATCATGCAGTATTATTTCATCCACCAGATGTGAAGATCATTACTTCCCATTAGCTGTAAAGGTGTACAATAAACTAGTTGGCTACTGCAAAGCAAAACTGGGGTGTATGTTGAACCTAACTTCAAATCCCCACTGCCATAAAGCTCACCAACTGACTGCCGGTATATCATATCTCACAGGGTTATTAAGAGGACAAAAGTGGGATACAAATAAAAAATGTATAAACAAAAATTGAGTTTTTAAAAGTAATGGAACAATCACATGTTTCATGAGGAATGGGAAATTTGTTGTCCCACTTGCTTGGATGGACCAAGCCAGAAAAGTTGTATGGAATCTTTGCAGGGTAATATCCAGATTTTGAATGTCTCCAGGTGAGACTACCTCATGTGCTCTACTGGAAAGCACACTGCCCTCTTTTTTGTTTTATTTTATTACAAAGTACTTTATATATAAAAATAAGCCTATGAATAAGATGTAAAATGAAGGCCATACTTGGCAAAATGTCTCACCTTCAGCCTTACTGGTTTCCAAACCAGTTCAATCTGTGATATGTATTTTCCCTTGCTTAGAGATGTCAATTTAATCAAAAGAGCAGGGGGGGGGATTGCACCCATTTTTGGGTTGTTGGAGTGGCTTCTTGTTTCCAGAGTCTCTCAAATGCAGTTCTGGCAGCAGTGATAAGATGTAAAACAGTATAACACAGCAGGAAAGCTTCGATTGTAAAAGAGAAATCAGTTCCAAAACTCACCTTTATCAAATCTGAACAAGATTATTATTTATTAAACTGTCATGAGTTTTATTTGTCCACTGACATTTCAGCTTGGAATTAGAAATGTTATTCTACATAGCATGTATATTTCTTGCCATCTACTGGCAGGAATGTATTCTTTCACTCTCTTGAAATATGTGCTATGATTTCTTCTATGTGACTCTGAAAAATATTACATTCCTAAAGAAATTAGAGTCAAAGCTAAGCAACAAAACTATATTTGAGGGGAAAAATGCAGTAAAATGCTAAGCAACTGAAAGAGCATGTACTTCCTTTTTCTGGCTGATATCTAGAAGTAGATTTTCCCCTGGAGCTTATATGAGTGTGTGCACTCAAGTGTGCACACACATGATAATAGACCATTCAGAAGTAACTGAAAGTATTCATGGATTAGCAACTAAATATCATTTATTAGACGGCTGGTCTACAAGACTTCCTCCAAATTAGATGAAAAACATTAATGTGATAGATATTGGGCTTAGCTGCGATGACATAAAAACCATTACATCTCATAAAAGCACAAATGATTAGCAGCCCTGCAGTGTTCATTTCTTTGCTCCCTCAGCTGTTATATCTAATGTCTAATCAAGAATGCAGCTATTTATCCACAGCAGCCCAGGCCTGGGAGAATATTTTGTGGCCATTATGTGAAACCTGAGATATCATGACACAACACAAAATCAATTCAGGATGCCTACTATGGAACTGATGTAGCATTTGTTTCTTGATGAATGATGCAAGTTAATTGGCTATTTCCCTTTAACTGGCACAATCCAGCACAGGTGTCAGGTACACTTAAGATGATAGAAGTTAATGACTTTGGGTGCTATTAGCTCTGTATTGCATTTGAGTTTTCTTGTTTTATCAAGAAGCAAGTGCTTTAAGACAAAACAAAATTGGTTCAGAATGCCTCAGCATATTAACCACAGTTTAAATATTTTTCTTTTCAGAGTTTAAACGGTTTTCTTTTCTTCTTCCTTGTGTGTATGTGTCAGGGTTCGAGGGGTCCGCTCCTCTTCTTTGCTCCGCTATGGTGTCGGCAGACGGGAAGGCAGGTCAGGATAGTACTTGAGGCAGATAATCGACGTCTCAGAATGGAGTCCACCGGGAATCCCAGGCTAGAACTCCCGGGTTCATGATAGTTCCTCGCACTATCCCAAACCCCGCCTCCTCACTGACGCCAACCTCTCCCATTAAGTAGCTTTCCCCCCTTGCATCCCCTGCCCACTGAACCCTTAAAGGAGAAGCTCCGGCGTCTTGCATTCGTCGTTTCGTTCTTGGGCGGCTCCTTGCCTGGCCAAGACCGCTCCTCACTTCTCTCTGGTCCTCCACCTGTAAGCACTGTTCCTCGCTGTGGACCCCCACCGCCAAGGGCTCTCCCAGACCCGGCTCTGCAGGGCTGGACAAAAGTCCGGGTGACATGCCTCTCGCTGGTGGGCCCCCGGGTAGGAGCGGCGAAGACGGGGAAATCCCAACAGTGTGATAGCAATAGTTCAGTGCAGAGAAATATGAGGTGTCCATGGGTGTTCAAATATTGACATACACACTGGCCATCTTAAAACAATTTCTTCTGCAGAAGCTTTCTGTTTTTAAAACTGCACCATCCCAAAAAAGCATTTACAATTGCCAGTGATGCTCCAAAGTTTATTAATGTCCCAAAACCTTTTGATCCCGTGGTCAGCTTTGGCATTCTAACACAGGATGTTGTGAGGAGCCACAAAGTGGCTGGTATGGGAGGTGGAAACACTCTCAAACTGGCTGGTGCAGGAAGTGGAGCCACAAACATACCCATACAGAGAAAGCCCAAATGCAGGGGGATGAGGATCATTATCAAACACCCTGCCTTACCCTGCACTGTGCTTATCTAACTCCTGACAATGCGGACTGGACTTCGACTTTGTTCCGGCTAGGCTTTGCAGCCCCGGCTCCTCCGGTACAGCTGCCACTGGGCGTGGCCAGTTAGGGCATCATAGATGCTTTAGACCAAGGGTAGTCTATCTGTGGTCCTCCAGATGTTCAAGGACTACAATTCCCATGAGACCCTGCCAGCAAACGCTGGCAGGGTCTCATGGGAATTGTAGTCTGTGAACATCTGGAGGACCACAGGTTGACTACCCCTGCTTTAGACTGATCCTGATTGAGCAGGTTGTTTTAGTCTGCAATGCCTTTCACGTTATTTTATTCTTGTCTTAATGCTGCATTTTGTATACCCAATGTATACTTGTTCATAGCTGCATGGTATATGACAAACCCCACAGGAGTATCCTTACAGGCAGTGATTTGTGTGAGGTATTCTAGTGGGGCCCCCTTCAAGGATCGCTGCCTTGTTGTGGCAAGGGGGCTTGTGTAGTTCAGTGAAGCTATGAGCTATACCGTGCAGGGCCACCCAAGACGGACAGGTCATAGCTGAGAGCTCTGACAAAAGGTGATCCACTGGAGAAGGAAATGGCAAACCACTCCAGTATCTTTGCCATGAAAACTCTATGGACAGTTCCAATAGGCATAACGATATGACTCCGGAAGATGAGCCCCTCAGGTCGGAAGGTGTCCAATATGCTACTGGGGATGAGCAGACGGCTAGTACAAGTAGCGCCAGAATGAATGAAGCGACTGGGCCAAAGCCGAAAGGACGCTCAGTTGTGGAAGTAACTGGTGGCGAAAAGACAGCCCGATGCTGTAAAGATTTTTATTCCATAGGAACCTGGAACGTCAGATCCATGAATCAAGGTAAGCTGGACGTGGTCAAACAAGAAATGACAAGACTGAACATCGACATTTTAGGAATCAGTGAACTAAAATGGACAGGAATGGGTGAATTTAATTCAGATGACCATCAGGTATACTACTGTGGACAAGAATCTCGCAGAAGAAATGGAGTAGCCTTCATAATCAATAAGAGAGCAGGAAAAGCAGTCTTGGGATACAATCCCCAAAATGACAGAATGATCTCAGTTCGAATCCAAGGCAAACCATTCAACATCACAGTGATCCAGGTCTATGCCCCAACCACTGCTGCTGAAGAGGATGAAGTTGATCAGTTCTATGAAGCCCTACAACACCTTCTAGAAGTAACGCCAAAAAATGATGTGCTTATCATCATGGGGGATTGGAATGCTAAAGTAGGAAACCAAAAGATAACTGGGATAACAGGCAAGTTTGGCCTTGGAGTACAAAATGAAGCAGGGCACAGTCTGGTAGAATTTTGTCAAGAGAATACAATGGTCATAGCAAACACTCTTTTCCAACAACCCAAGAGACGACTCTACACATGGACATCACCAGACGGTCAACACAGAAATCAGATTGACTATGTCCTCTGCAGCCAAAGATGGAAAAGTTCTATCCAGTCAATAAAAACAAGACCAGGAGCTGATTGTGGTTCAGATCATGAGCTTCTTGTTGCAAAATTTAGGCTTAAATTGAAGAAAGTAGGGAAAAGCACTAGGCCACTCAGGTATGAACTAAATCATATCCCCAACGAATACACAGTGGAGGTGACAAATAGATTTAAGGAATTAGATCTGATAGACAGAGTGCCTGAAGAACTATGGACGGAGGTTCGCAACATTGTACAAGAGGTAGCAACTAAAACCATCCCAAAGAAAAAGAAATGCAAGAAATCAAAATGGCTGTCTGAGGAAGCTTTACAAATAGCTAAGGAGAGAAGGGAAGTGAAAGGCAAGGGAGAAAGAGAAAGATACACCCAACTGAATGCAGAACTCCAGAGAAAAGCTAGAAGAGATAAGAATGCCTTCTTAAATGAACAGTGCAAACAAATAGAAGAAAACAATAGAATGGGGAGGACCAGAGATCTTTTCAAGAAAATTGGAGATATGAAGAGAACGTTTCATGCAAAGTTGGGTATGATAAGGGACCAAAATGGTAGGGACCTCACAGAAGCAGAAGAGATTAAACAAAGGTGGCAAAATTATACAGAAGAACTATACAAGAGCGAGCTTAACATCCCTGATGACCACAGTGGGGTAGTTACTGACCTGGAGCCAGACATCATGGAATGTGAAGTCAAATGGGCCTTAGGAAGTCTGAGCAATAATAAAGCTAGTGGTGGTGACAGCATTCCAGTTGAACTATTCAAAATCTTAAAGGATGATGCAGTAAAAGTGCTACACTCAATATGCCAGCAAATTTGGAAAACTCAACAATGGCCACAGGATTGGAAAAGGTCAGTTTACATTCCAATCCCAAAGAAGGGCAATGCCAAAGAATGTTCAAACTACCGCACCATTGCACTAATTTCTCATGCTAGCAAAGTTATGCTCAAAATCCTACAAGCTAGGCTCCAGCAATATGTGGACTGAGAACTTCCAGAAGTACAGGCAGGATTTCGAAGAGGCAGAGGAACTAGAGATCAAATTGCCAACATACGCTGGATCATGGAGAAAGCTAGGGAGTACCAGAAGAACGTCTACTTCTGCTTCATTGACTATGCTAAAGCCTTTGATTGTGTGGAGCACAACAAATTGTGGCAAGTTCTTAAAGAGATGGGAATACCAGAGCATCTTATTTGTCTCTTGAGAAATTTATATGCAGGTCAAGAAGCAACAGTGAGAACTGAACATGGGATCACTGACTGGTTCAAAATTGAGAAAGGAGTTCAGCAAGGCTGTATACTGTCGCCTTGCCTATTTAACTTGTATGCAGAACACATCATGAGAAATGCGGGATTAGAGGAGTCACAAATTGGGATCAAGATTGCAGGGAGAAATATCAACAACCTCAGATATGCAGATGATACCACTCTAATGGCAGAAAGTGAAGAGGAACTAAAGAGCCTGTTGATGCGGGTGAAGGAGGAGAGTGCAAAAGTTGGCTTGAAACTCAACATCAAGAAAACAAAGATCATGGCATCCGGCCCTCTCAATTCCTGGCAAATAGATGGGGAAGAAATGGAGACAGTGACAGATTTTATTTTCCTGGGCTCCAAGATCACTGCAGATGGGGACTGCAGCAAAGAAATTAAAAGACGCTTGCTCCTGGGGAGGAAAGCTATGGCAAATCTAGACAGCATCCTAAAAAGCAGAGACATCACCCTGCCAACAAAAGTGCATTTAGTCAAGGCTATGGTATTCCCAGTTGCAATGTATGGCTGCGAAAGTTGGACCATAAGGAAGGCCGAGCGTCAAAGAATTGAGGCTTTTGAACTCTGGTGCTGGAGAAGACTCTTGCGAGTCCCTTGGACTGCAAGGCGAACAAACCGGTCAATCCTAGAGGAGATCAACCCTGACTGCTCTTTAGAAGGCCAGATCCTGAAGACGAAACTCAAATACTTTGGCCACCTCATGAGAAGGAAGGACTCCCTGGAGAAGAGCCTAATGCTGGGAGCGATCGAGGGCAAAAGAAGAAGGGGACGACAGAGAATGAGGTGGCTGGATGGAGTCACTGAAGCAGTAGGTGCAAACTTAAATGGACTCCGGGGAATGGTAGAGGACAGGAAGGCCTGGAGGATCATTGTCCATAGGGTCGTGATGGGTCGGATACGACTTTGCACATAACAACAACAATTCTAGTGGGGATCTTGAAGCATTTTACTGGGTACAGTAATCAGATAGATCAGTGTATGAGAGCATGTTCTACGTGTTATGCAGCAGTAAATGTTGATAATCTTTGTTGATGCTGTCAAGTTGTAGCCAATTTATGGCAATCTTGTAGGGTTTTCAAAGCAAGAGATAGAAGTGGTTTGTCATTGCATGTCTCTATGTAGCAACCCTGGATATCTTTCTAGGTGGTCTCCTATCCAGTTATTAACCAGGACTGACCCTGCTTTGCGTCTAAGATCTGAGCTTCTAATTTAAAGCCCAAGAGCTTCTGAGGGCTCAAACATTATTTGTGGACACATGAAGCTGCCTAATACTGAAATAAAGGCCAGTACTGTCTACTCAGAGTGGCAGTCTCTCTCCAAGATCTCAGGCAGTGGTCTTTCTCATCACCTATTACTTGATCCTTTTAACTGTAAATGCTTGAGGATGTATGTTGTAAACATACTATGTATGTTGTAAACATGTTTTCTTGCTCTGAGGCCATAGGGATACACATGGCAATGCCATTGAATTTAACATACTGAGAGTCTCTAAAACTGAAACAGATGTGAGAAAGACTGACACAGTTCAGTGGCCAATTGCCCTGGTGTCACCCGGAATGTCATTCTTGATGGGAAAACATGGAAGTTACAGCTCTGTGTCATGATCATTATAGATTGCTTGGTGTTGCTCAGTACATTTGCTCTTCAGTTTCTGAAATCATTATAGAATAGTAAGTACAGAACAGACATTGTACTGAATGGATGGAGGGAGAGAGCAAGCACCAGATTCAAATTTTGAAAGATTCAGGGCTCTCACTGTTGTTCTCCTAGCGCAAGAAAGAAATCATGGCAGTCTCAGAAGGTGCCTCCAAAAAATGGAGAAACAAGAGAAGGAGCAGAACATGTATCTGCTTCTTGTCTTTGGAGAATGTGGGAGGGGAGGCCAAAGTCTGGAATTAAAATTGCTCTCTGAACTATTTAACCAAGGCTCTTAATTTCTTTTTCTTGTTTGTTTTGTTTCATGTTAATGTGTTAACTGCTTGCATTTGATTACAGCTTCCAAGCTAAACTCTTAAATTCCATTCCTCCCCACCTGTACATTTTAAAAAAAATCAGTTAATGTCCTTGTTTTTTTATCGCCACCTTAGTATAAGGCAATTCTTTCCCATTAGCTACTTTCTCAGGTGGTCGCTTGCCAAATGGCATTGCTAAAGCCTTCTCAAATCATTAGTCACAGCTTCTGCAGCCTCCTGTGCATTACGGTAACATTTATCAGCATGGCTAGACATGTCTAGTCTAAATAAGGGATAATATAAACATACTTGAAAGAAAATACTTTCACCACACTATTTATTCTAGCAAGGGGGATAGATCCATCAAGACCACCAAGTTCTTACCAGTGCCTGTCGAAACAAGATGTATCTCATCGAAACCAGGTTATAGTCTGCATGGGGCTTTTTACACACTGCCAGCTTGAATAAATCCCTCCCATCTACACTGAATTCGATTTCCATTTTGATTTGGGGCACTTTAAATTTTCCCTCTGCAACATGCATGATTTATCCGGAGTGACCCTACCTTTCCCCACGATATCCAGAAGTGGATATAACCCTTGATATTTGAAAAATTGCCATCAGTAAGTGTGCAGATTTCTGCTTCTTGTGAATTAACTTCCTTCTCTGTGCCTCATAGCAAAGCAGTCTTCCCTGATTGGCCAGGACATCAGTTCAAAGACTTCCTGGTTCCCTGGAAGTCTTGCCTTAAAGTAACTATGCTCCAGAAACCCTAACTTCTCACAGCAGAGATTTGCCTCTTGGATTCATTCCCCCTTCCTCTACTGTGTCCAATCCTCTACCTCCCCTCCCCCCATTGTTCAAGAAAAGAAAGAAAGAGACTCCTGCTGCGCTTGGCTCCCACTCTGAGCTTCTCCAATCAAGTGTAGAATACTTTCTGCTTCAATGGGAGGGGGATAGAGGAAGACCCCAGTTTAAAGAGATCTGAATTCAGCAGGATCCACAATGGAAAAAACAAAGTAAGTGCAGAATCAGCCCAGGGAGGAAATTGTGCTGTAACCTATTAACATTGCCATCTATGACTCTGTTTTCTGGATGATTGCCTCTCCTAAGCCCCAACTGATGGTTTGGTCAGGAAGTGATCAGGCCAGTGAAGCCGAGTTGGTGAGCATGGTATTGCCAGGCAGAAGCATGCAGTGTGGTATCTGGCCTTGTTGTTTCCTCCCTTGGCCCACTGTTGCCAGGCCGGCCAGGAGGCAAATGGGGAGGTAAAGATGCTGCCAATAGGCAGAGGCAGGTGATGTGGTGTCCCAGCTAGAGATATGTAGGGCCTGAGGGAAAAAATCCAGAAAAATTATATATGTGTGTTTGGTGTGTGTGTGTGTGGGGGGGGGGGGTCTCAAGTGAACAAACAGGGAAATTGGTGTTATATAGGGGGAGATCTTGCTCTTCTTCAGCCATTAGACTTGCACATCAAAGTACCATCTTAAAAGAAAGTCACATCTAGAATCTTGTTGAAAGAAAATACAGCTGTATCATTAGCATATTGATGAAATGTAGTCCCAAAGATACAGAGGATAAGAAGCCATATTGGATCCGGCCAATAACCCAGGTGCCATCACTAATGGGGCCAGAATTGCAAAAGCCTTCCCACTGTTGCCTCCCTCAGCACCAATAATGCAAAGCATCACTGCTCCAGATTTGGGTCCATTCTGCACAACTTAAATGTAGCCGAAGTCTTACCTTTTGTAAACGCTATGTGTTCCATTTATGCCTCATTGCTAATAGCCACTAATGGGCTGCTGCTCCACATGTCTATCCAATCCCCTCTTGAGCTGTCTGTGCTTGTAGCCGCCACCACCACTTCCTGTGGCAGTCAATCCCATGTGTTAATTACTCTTATTTCATTGCCCATGAAATGCATGGGTGATAACACTGGGGGCATTTTCGCACATTGGTAAAAATAGCATTATGCCAGCTCAATGGCGTAGCTCTAAATATTATTGCGCCTCCTGGCCACTCCTCACCTTTTTGCTGTCTTGCTCTTGTTTGCTGCCTTTTTGCGCTTCTCACTCTCCATAAGAGCTGCTAAAAATGGCAGAAGAGAGTAAGGTGCTTTACACGAGACTCTCTTCTGCCTGTCAATCAATCCAGGCAGCCAATTCTCTTTCTCTGTGTTTTAAAGGTCCCACGATGCCTGCTTTTTAAAAAATTCATACTTCTCTGTTTAAACACCTATGCATGTAATCATAGATGCATGGTGCCTTTTGAATGTCACCCCTTATGGAATCACTAGTCTTGATACTTTTAAAAATAAATCTTGTTCCTGATTTTGGGGGGAGGGGCTTTAGAGAGGCGTTCTTTGTGTTACAACTTTGGGAAAAAATATTTCTGTCATCGCCTACACACTTGTCTGCCTATTCGTTGCTCTAGGCTGTTCTCCATTTTTTCAAAAAAATGCCTGTTCCTGGAAACAAAGGAGAGGGAGGTGGGTGCAAGGGTGGGGCATTGGAGGTGGAGGTAGTGCTTCTTCGCCTCCAGCCTTTTGCTGCTGGCCTGCTGGTTGTCCGCTGGGAGATAGCACGTTTTAGGTTGGTGAATCCACTTTTTGGGATTCACCAACTCACGCTTTAAAATGGCCGATATAGTGATCAGTTTGCTGGCCAGACACAGAAGGTTGGTGACGTCATGTGGAGCATCCAGAATATAGTGTCTTCACCAGGTAAGCATGACGCTAAATTTATGGTGTACAGAATTGCCCTGAGACTTGCAGAACTCTGTAGACCAGAGCCCCAGCTGCAGATTACAAATCTCCAATGGCAGCCTTACAAATACAGACTGTCCCCTTAATCTCTGCCCCTCTGTGCAATCAATGCAACAGCACTGAGTGGAAGGCAGACAAACAATCAAGAGCAGGACTAGAAGAGATTGCTTTCCTTTTATCCATCTCCAAATGGAATTCACCCAAGAGAAAAGCAAAGTTAGAATGGGGTTTAGGAGCTAAAACTAAGAAATTAGGTGTTCAACATCCATCTATACTGTCAATAACCTGGGAAGATAGCAGTGAATCTTAATCCAGATCTTCTTAATATGTATTCTTAATCTTGTATCAACATTATCAGTTTTTTCATATCCAGTATTACTTTTCACCATCTTGTATGCATACACAAAAACTATGATTGTACTCAGTTGATTTAAAAAAAAAATGTTGCTTTGTCGGTGTCTGTGTGTGCTAAGTGCCAAGTCACTTACAAAATTAGGCATTCCACCAACATCAGGAACACTGACAAACCAAGTAAGCCAGACAATTAAAAAGACACAAAGGAAGAAGCAATCTGAAGAATGGAAAAAAAGAGTTTATAAAGTACTTAAAAAAACAAACCTGAATTGGATTGGAGGAAAACTGGTTATTCTGTTGTAAGGAGACTGCATTGTCTCTTGAATTCCAAGGAACCATAGGGTATCCCATTAACTTCAATCCTGCTCCTACAGTTCATTTTAATTGCTGCACTTCACATCCATGTGAGCAAAGTGGACTTTGAACCATCCTGTTCTATTCATTTTTACTACAGAGTTTTTCTGTCTCTTTCTTCTGTCTGAAATTAACAGCAGAAAACTTTATGTACTGCTGAAAAAAATCAGTGCTGGAGCCTTTGACATGTAATTTTTGTAATTTCAATATGTCACTTTCTATATTGGTGGGAGTATACCTAGCATTTTAGGCTACCAAACATGTCATAAGGAAACACATTTTGTACACCCAACTGTACAATGATTTAAAACTTAGCCCATAGTGAAATCCTTCCTCAGATTTTTTACCCACCAGAGAAAGATGGGATAGGGGCTTGGCCGGGCTAATGCAAGAACAAGATGCCTGCAGTGGATATGTGCAGATCTAAACACAGTATACAATGTAATGCAGAGTTGCAATCAGATGATCCTTCTCAGCAAGGCATAGAGTCACATGGAGGAGAAATCCAAGCAAAGGACCATGTGGGTCCTTAAATGAAGTTTGGAAGGACAAGTAATAGTCCTTCTGGAGACTTCTAAAGTGGCAATGGAGGGGACTTATCACATCAACTAGGGAGACAGGTGCCACTTGTAATCTGAGAATAAAAACCAGGGACTCTGTGACATGAAAATTTTGAGGACATCTGGTTTCTTACGATGGATTATGAACAGAGGCCTTCTCATAGGTACAGTGAAACTTGAGCCACTTTTTTGAGGCCGTCAGACATAATAATAAAAATAAAAAACAGAGTTATGAAAACAAAACAAGGCTATAAAAAGTGACAAAATCTGTTCAAGTGTCAGACTGGGATCTAGGAGATCCAGGTACAAATTCCCATTTTGCCACAGAAGTTTGTTGGGTGACCTTGAGCAAACAACAAAGCCAAGGACTGCTTCCACAACAAGCTAGGGTTGCCAACTCCTGGTTGAGAAATACCTACAGGTTTTAGGGGTGGAATCTGAAAAGGGTGGTGTTCTGGGAAGGGAGGTATACTGCCATAAAGTCTACCATTTTCTCCAGATTATCTGATCTCTGTCTCCTAGAGGTCAGTTGTAATTAGGGTTGTGCGCGGCGGTATCCGAATCGGCTGTTCCAGGCTGACAAAGCCAGTGCCCGCACCTCCCCTTCCCCCCCTGTGGCGTGGCAGTGGCTGCGTTAGCCTGGAATGGCTGATTCAGACACCACCGTGCACAACCTTAGTTGTAACAATGGGAGATCTCCAGCCACCACCAGGAGGTTGGCAACTATGTCAGTCAATCACTCTCAGCCTAATCTACTTCACAGAGTTGTTGAAAGGATAAAATGGAGAGGAGGGGATGTACATTTTTGGGTCCTCATTGGGGAGAGAGACAGCCTATTAAGGGAATAAATGAAATAAACAGGGCCATTGTGGCCTCAGTGGTTTCTGTATATACATACACTCTGACAATCAATTAAAGGTTGATACATATATGCACTCTCAAGAGTTATGATAGCCATGGGCAGAAAGATTGCTTGAACCTGTATTGCTTGGGTAGCCCTCACACAACTCAATTCTTTGCCACACAGAATATCAGGAATGATTTATAATCTACCTGCCTTGACTTGAATATATGTTTATATTTTTTTGTATGCATGCATATACACATTGGGTCCTGTTCTAATGTGGTTCAGTGTCATCAACCTAGATATATTGAATTATTGTTTCCATGTTATTAGTTCAAAGCTTTTAATCTATTAACGGAGGTTCAAATATTCACCATTTTAAGGATGGTATATACCAATTTTATATATTAGTGTACTTTGTAATAAATACATATATTTTGTTGAAATATGTTTCTTAATAATTTATTTTCTCTCCCCAATTTGGGTACCCAGTTTTGTTGCTTCTTATGGCTGTTTTTTTTCCCATTCACTTTTTGTTTGTGATTTCTTCTTTTTGCCAGAATTATCTTACAACAAAGCCAAGGACTGCTTCCACAACCAGGTAGATTTAGGTCACAGCATCCAGAGGTGGTTGTGGTAGTATATTATTTTTCCTGTCCTCTCCCTCCATCCAGTGGGATACCCCCTCCAAGAAGAATTCTATTTCAATGATGGAGGGATTTTTTCAGTATCAAATGTCTTTGGGCTGGTGATGTGTCCTGCATAGTTTACCCAGTAACATAACATTGATCACAGACAGACTTTTGTGTCATGTCATTTCTCATTATTATGGCATATTCACAGAAGCTGCCAGATGTAACGGGCCCATAGAGGATACCTGTCAGGAAGACACAGACACATGATCAATCCCTTCATCTACTGAAGTTTTAATGCAGAAGATGGCAATTCAGAATTCAAATCCTTTTGATTAGAAATTGCAGGAAGAACACAAGTGAGTACAATTCTTTGAACGTTTAATTTGTCTGATGCCGCAGACAGGAATACAGGGTAGAACTGCAGTTCATTCTCTTGATGGTACAGACATGGCAGGTGTGGTGGGCTGTTTTGCCATCGCTTGACAGGTGTGATATACTAGGAGCAAGGCTGAAAGACCACCAGGGTAAAGACTACAAAAATCAATGCAGGGATGTTCAAAACTATATTCAGAGCAATTGGTGAGAGAGAGAGAGAGTGGGGGAAGAACCCAGAGAGCAGTTTGAACACTGTAAGGAGAGGGAGGGGGGGGGAGGGAGGGAGACAGCCAATAAGAAAAATTGGGAAAGAGAAACAATCAGCGGAGCTGCTTCTGATGGATCATTATTATTTATCACAAGAAACTGTCTTGAGATGAAAACATGTCAATAGACCCTTTTTATTATACTGCATGGTAAACAAATGATAAGAAACACCACTCAGCAGATGTATGGGAAGCAATTAACAGCAACTAGCTTGACAGGGCAAAAATGAGCTGTACATTTGAGGATATTAATTCAAGACACAGTGTGGAAGGACAAGTGGCATATGTATCCAACACAAAGGCAGCTGTGCCTTGTGCCTTCCCCACCCCTTTTATAATTGTGGCTGTGCTCTATGTCTTCTCTTGCCTCCCCCTTTGAATTTGCGTTTTGGGGGCTTGTGAGCAAAAACACGCTGACATCTCTGCATTACAAAAGGAGTGTTTTCAGCACTGTGACACTGGAGAAATCTGTGGGCCATTCTGCACTCGTTGAAAATTGCACAATGGTTGCAAATTGAAATCGCTACTGATTTGCTGTTATGCACAACGTCGTTGACAATCTGCAACACTCCTGAAACCGATCCACAAAAAGCGCTTCGTTGTAGCGCTTTCAGGGAAATCCCCAAAAGTGGATTCACCCTCTGGAACGCGCTACACTCTTGCAACCAATCTGCAACACTAGCGGGAAAGTTCTGTGCGTTACCATTGTTGTGGTTTCTGCAAAGTCCCTCCCCCTGGCTCTCTCCTCTGATCTTCCGGTGAAGTGATCGCCATTTTTTTTTCTCTGAGCGAGCGGAGATCAACGCACCAGCGAGCCTTCGTTTACCCAGCGAGGCTTCCCTGGCTGCAGTCCCTCCCCAGAGCTGTTTTAAGTCACCAAGCACCAAGCAACACACAGCCCCGTTTGCTGGTTTATTTTCCCTTTATTTTTCACTCTATTTTCGGCCGAAAATCGCGCCGTGTGTATTTTTTTTTCACTCGGGGGAAGTGTGGCAATGATGAAATGGCAGCTCAAACACCACCTGCTAGCTAGATGGGTCTCTCCGTTGCAACGAATCAACGTGTTTTTTTTTTAAACCTTCCTTAAAAGGAAAGGGGCTTTTCGGGAGCATGATAACGTCCGCCCATTGGCTGCTTGACGGCCAGGGGCGGGACAAAGCTCAGCAATATCGCTTCCTGGCTAGCGATTTTTGCCGAGACTGGAAACCTGTGGGAAACGATAGAAACGCAACTGGATTCCACTACAAAGGCAGGTATGCATAACAACAATTCCACTATTTAAAATGGCGTTTTTTCCTTCCGCAACCAATTTGCTACATAGATCCTGGTGCAGAATGGCCCTGTGTTTATCCTCTTTCAGAAACAATGGTTAAAAGATGCTGTAAGCAAAAACGACACAGTTGACCATGCATAGCACTCGAAAGCTCATGCCCTGAATAAATCTTTGTTGGTCTTAAAGGTGCTACTGGACTCTGATTTTATTGACATAAAACAATTTGTCACAAAAGCAAATGGCTGAAAAATGCAAAAAAAAGAATGACGATTGCTCACTTTCAGATTGGGGTGAGAAAGGTTTCCCATTCTTGTAGCACCACTAAGGGATACTTTTTGGGGGCTTGGGCAAATCCTTGAAAGGAAAGGGAGTTGTTCAAAGGCAGTTACTTTGTTACCATGAAGGATCTTTCAAAACCTCACTGATACTTTATTCTCACATACATTAAAAATTACTCTCACATATCTGAGTTTGGTTTTATTCTTTGATGACATTTATTTCTCCTGACATCTTCTTTAAAGCCACCATTGTGCTAAATATTACCATAATTTTTCTAGTTAACTAAAATAGATCATGGGTCTTTCCTAATAAATGTTATCACTGTAGTGCTTAAATTTTCAATCACAAACTTAGTGCTTCTTATCATATTTATAGTCTCTTGAGTATAAGCATAAAATTCTGCTTTCACCATGCGATATTTTCATGAGAAATAACCCATCAACATTTATTTTAAAAGGGTTACTCTCATTTTGCTAGCAAATCTGCCATTGTTATTATTAGTAGTATTGGTGTAATTACTGTCAAATTATTGCTCAGAGTGAGGGGAAAATGTATAGAATGGAAAATAAGAAATAGAAAAGGGATAATTTTATTTTTAATTAAAATTTATATTTAAAATAAATGGGCAAACATAAAGCTGCCTATGTTCACAGAATTAGCATTTTTGTAAGGTGGCTATCTACCCTCTGTTTAAAAATCTTTCAAAGAAGGAGAACCCACCACCTCCCAAAGAAGCTTGTTCCACTGAGGAACCACTTTCTATTAGGAATTTCTTCCAAATGTTTAGCCGAAAGTTCTTTTGAATTAATTTCAGTCCACTGGTTCCGGCACAACCCTCTGGGGCAACAGAAAACAATTCTGCTCCATCCTCTGTAATATGACAGGTTTTCAAGTATCCAGGCTAAACAGACCAAGGTCCCTCAACCTCTCCTCGTACATCTTGGTCTCCAAACCCCTTACCATCTTCACTGACTTCCTCTGGACATGCTCCAGTTTGTCTTCATCCTTCTTCAATTGTAGTGCCCAAAACTGAACACAGTACTCCAAATGAGGTTTAACCAGAGCAGAGTAAAGCAGAACCATCACCTTGCATGTTGTAGCTACTATACTTCTTTAGTTACAGCCCAAAATCCCATTTGCCTTTTTAGTCACCGACTCACACTGTTGATTCATGTTTGGTCAACTAAGACCTCTAGATCCTTTTCACACATATTACCGTCAAGGCAAGTCTCCCCATCTATAATTATGCATTTTGTTTTGTTTGTCTATTTATTTACATTCACATTTATATATCACCACTCTTGAACGCAGCCGGCTCATGGCGGTTTACAGAAAAATCTTAAAAACCCTACACCATACATACAATAAAATACAAAATACAATGCAAAATGTGAACCTTCCCCTCTCCAACCCATCCATGCCCTGCAATGATAACCACTACTACCTTGAGGGGGGGCAGCCTTCTGCCGATTTCCGTCCTATGCATTTTCCTCCCTAAGTGCAAAACTTTACATTTATCACTATTGAAATTCAATCAATTCTGCATTGAGCAGAAGTATTCTGCCAGCCTTAAATTGGAATGTGAGAAAGTATTCAACTCCAAGAGATGCTGGGGACAAAAGATCATAGTGTGGTCCTTCCCTCCTCAAAGCTAAAAAAAACTTCACCATTTCCTTTCCTAAGATACCTATGCTGCCCTAGCTGGCCACACCCGGTAGCAGCTGCCTCGGTGAGGCCTGGGTGGCCAGCCCAGACAGAGATAAGGTACAGTCCAAGTCACCGGGAGCTGATAAGAACAACGTAGAGCCAGGCAAAGAGTAGTCAAACAGTCCGAAGGTCGGAGTCCAGAAAGTCCGAGAGTTCACCAAGCCAAATCACTTTACCGAAATCCGTCGTCAGGTCCGAAGTCAGGGGGTCAAGGATTACGCAGCAAGTCACGGTAGCAGAGCAGGTCCAGGGGGTAGTCGCATAAATTGCTTCCATGCCAGCTAGCTGTTTCGGTCTCCCTAAATGCAGCCCATCTAATGAACTGCACCTGCATGAATGACTCAGCCCTCCTCTCCCGGCGTGAATCCAGCTGAACCCCATCGCTTCTGACAGCTCGCCTGCAGTCTCTGACTCCTTCTCCACTCCGTCAGCCCCACCCTGTGGCTCTGTCTTAAACGTCCAGCCACATCTTCTGTGTCTGACCCCTCCTCCTGCGGAGGTCTGTTCTCCGTCAGCTGCCAGGAACATCCCTCCCCCGGGTCCAGCTCATTCCTCAGATCTGGCTGGGCTGTTAACCCTGGTTGCTCCGGCAACCCCAGGGAGTCGGGAGGCAGCAGCGGGGGTGTGACAATACCTTTACTTAGGCGTCTTCTGCCTGGTTCCTGACAGCAGCCTTTTATGGATACAAACAAGGTTGGTCCCCATTCATGCCAAACTGACATTGTCCTTTTCATTGTCACTGTCCTGAGCTGACAAGGAAGAGAAAGTTATAAAAGTTACTGTTATTCTTGCCTTCATCTTCTGCTGTAATATACTCTTCTCTTGGATAAAATGCTTATCGACCACAAATTCCACCATACCTATCCATCTCTGAGCATACCCACCTCAAAGTTATATCTCCCAGGACATTCAATATATCAATATTTCTCACAACATTCAATAAGGGACCTGAAAGTAGCTGTTTTATTACAAAGGAACTTGAAGAACAGACTAGAAAGGGAGATTGCAGAAATACAAGTTATTACAACACTCAAAACTATGACATGCCCTGGACTCAACAAGGATATAGGATTTTATCTCACTATGTATGCTAACCTTGTTTAATTCATGTATCCACATTTGTCACAATTTATTTTATTTGGGACAATGTGACTGTAATGTGATGGTAGTGATATGTAATGGAATTTTGAGTTTAATTCCCTGGTCTTGGGATGAGATAGTTGCCAGAGCAGCACTTCACTGGCAGGAATGTTTCAGACTTGGATGGAGACTGATGGGGCCAGCGGAAAATGGTGGGGTGGGAGCCATTGATCACTGACATAGATCACTGAAATTTTTCCTATATTTTTGTGAACTACAACTGAATTCGAAGGTACTGTTTGGATGTTTGGGAAAAGAAATATCCTATGGCTGTATTTGGATATGTGACACTGTTTACTAATTTAACAGAATTAAATTTTGCTTTATATTCCCACTGTCATGATGGAAGTTCATAGTCTGAGGAAGAGTGCCTGCACTCAAAAGCTCACACCTAGAATAAATCTTTGTTGGTCTTAAAGGTGCTACTGGACTCTGATTTAGTTGCATTAATGAAAATGTTAGCTTATACCAGTTCAGCACAGAACCCTATGATACACCAATGGTCATCCCCTCCAAGATGAAGATGAACCATTGAGGAGCACCATTTGGATTCTGTCTGCCAGCCAAGACTCTGAAAGAAGCACAAAAGTGAGTTAAATTGCATAGTGGGTTAGTGCTTAGCTCAGTTTAGTGAATCTTGAGGAGGGGCTCTGTGCCTTTTGCTAGGACCTAGTACCCTTGTCCTAGCTGTGAGGGAGCTGCTGGCAGAGGAATCTCCAAGGAACTGAATGAAAGGAGTATATATATAGAATCATAGAATCATAGAATCATAGAGTTGGAAGGGGCCATACAGGCCATCTAGTCCAACCCCCTGCTCAACGCAGGATTAGCCCTAAGCATCCTAAAGCATCCAAGAAAAGTGTGTATCCAACCTTTGCTTGAAGACTGCCAGTGAGGGGGAGCTCACCACCTCCTTAGGCAGCCTATTCCACTGCTGAACTACTCTGACTGTGAAAAACTTTTTTCCTGATATCTAGCCTATATCGTTGTACTTGAAGTTTAAACCCATTACTGCGTGTCCTCTCCTCTGCAGCCAACAGAAACAGCATCCTGCCCTCCACCAAGTGACAACCTTTCAAATACTTAAAGAGGGCTATCATGTCCCCTCTCAACCTCCTTTTCTCCAGGCTGAACATTCCCAAGTCCCTCAACCTATCTTCATAGGGCTTGGTCCCTTGGCCCCAGATCATCTTCGTCGTTCTCCTCTGTACCCTTTCAATTTTATCTACGTCCTTCTTGAAGTGAGGCCTCCAGAACTGCACACATTACTCCAGGTGTGGTCTGACCAGTGCCGTATACAATGGGACTATGACATCTTGTGATTTTGATGTGATGCCTCTGTTGATACAGCCCAAAATGGCATTCACCTTTTTTACCGCTGCATCACACTGCCTGCTCATGTTTAGTTTACAATCCACAAGTACTCCAAGGTCTCGTTCACACACAGTGTTACCTAGAAGCGTATCCCCCATCCAGTAGGCATGCTTTTCATTTTTCTGACCCAGATGCAGAACTTTACACTTATCTTTATTAAATTGCATCTTGTTCTCATTTGCCCATTTTTCCATTGTGTTCAGATCTCGTTGAACTCTGTCTCTATCTTCCAGAGTATTTGCCAGTCCTCCCAATTTGGTGTCATCTGCAAACTTGATGAGTAGTCCCTCCACCCCCTCATCTAGATCATTAATAAATATGTTAAAAAGTACCGGGCCAAGCACCGAGCCCTGAGGTACCCCGCTACTCACCTCTCTCCAGTCTGATGAAACACCATTGACAACAACTCTTTGAGTGCGGTTCTCTAACCAATTCCCTATCCACCTGACTATCTGAAAATCCAGATTGCAGTCCTTCAATTTATCCATCAGAACATCATGGGGAACCTTGTCAAAAGCTTTACTAAAATCCAAGTAAATGACATCAACCAAATTTCCCCAATCCAGCAAACCTGTTACTTGGTCAAAAAAGGAAACCAGGTTGGTCTGGCAGGACCTGTTGGAGACAAATCCATGCTGACTTCCTTGGATCACCAAATTGTCCTCCAGATGTTTGCAGATCGCTCCCTTTAATATCTGCTCCATTATCTTCCCCACAACAGAGGTCAGACTCACTGGTCTGTAGTTTCCCGGGTCATCCTTCATGTTTGGATATATATATATCCTTCCTTTCCTGAGTCAGAAAAGTAGGAAGAAGTCTAGTTTTTTTTTTTAATCACAGGTTCTTTCTCTGGTATACAAGGTTAAGCACTGTAAGTTGTTAAAGCACAAGAAAGGTTTATTGATTCTAGGATGAAAGGTTCATCAGAAAGCTAGCCAGAAATATTTTTGTGCTTCCATTTGAGCCATATAGCACTACACTATAGTGCCAGCCATCATTGTAAGTAAAGTCCCATAGAAACAACCTGGATCATAATAGCTATATGCTTTGACGTGATTCTGAGAGATTCTGCTTCTTGTATTATGTCTGGCTTGGAGGCTTCTATTTTTATCATCCTCAATCACTTTTATTACTTGACAAAAGTGAAGACTTAGTAGCTCCTATGTCCTTCTTGATATTTTCTAACAGGAAAACTGTCAGAAATTAAATTTACGATGACTGCTGGCTGCAGCTCACCTTGTGATGCTAGGAAAAAGGACTAACATAGAGATCTTGCTTAGATTTATGAGTTTTGTTGTTCTGCCTTCCATGGTGCATTAGATTTTTCTCAGATTACCATCCTATCTTGATAACTAGAGGTAAGCCTGTCATGGGCTATGCTTTAAGTAGATGCCTTTCCATGTTACAACCAAATATATCATAACTGAATCTGTCAGTGTTAGGTTTCAGGTAATGAAACATAATAGTATCTTCACAGATAAGAGTTTTGATGAGATACCAGGGGATTAAAATAACGTCCCATTTTCACATTCTCTGTATTTTACTGCTTTCTATCTTATGGCTGGAAGGGTCATATGCTCTTCCACTATTATATTCATATGTCATATTTCTGCTTCACAGAAGTCAAGTAAACATAGCAACACATATTCTTGTTCCTATTTAAGGGATGATATTGCCTCACCTTTATTCTCTGCTTCATTGAATCCATCATGCTGCTTCTTTCCTACCTTACAGTTCTGTTCTACCCTTTTCTCTCTTTCTCTTTCCTTCTCTGCTAATAGGCATATTAGGGAAGAGGGAGGGGTGAGCAATATGGGTTTGTTTGCTATGTGAACTTTTTTATGGGAAGACCATCCCATCTCAATCTTAGTTGAAAACCCCATAGCAAGACGTCAGACTGAAGGAAATGTATTTGAGCAAACTCTACTTCCACTGTGTCCTGTAAAATTCCTTTGGTTTCTGCTTTGGTAGAGTACCAGAAGGCAGGCTCCAGCAGCCTCTGGACAGACACTGCCTGAGAATAAGTTACTTAGTTCTTTTTCCAAAAACTGACTGATAAGTGTCACCCTTTTCATATTTGAGGAGACTCACTGAACACATGGTTAGCTGTGTTTTGGTAAGGCAAGTGCTTTAACAACCAACCACAGTATGACAGATCAAGTCAATGCCCATTCCACCTTTCAAAAATAAAATGTTTCATGAGGCCTGATTCAAATCAGAGGTGATCGTGTTTTGGTGAATCTTTTCTGAGTGCTCTGTCACTTTCTATTGACACACTTGGGGCTAATTCATTTCAGCTAGTCTGAGGTGGTACATACATGTCCCAGTTCTTCTTTTCCCACATAGGAATGTTTTTGGTTTGACCCCTGTTCATGTGATCCCTAACTCTTCAAAGACTGCACCATCTAAGAAATGCAGCTAGAAATCATTCCATGGCCTCCTCTTCATGCAAATTAAATACTTTCATGTAGCATATTCTTGGCAATTAGATTTGCTTCTGATTGACAAGTTATGCATGGTGGTGGCTCTCAGTGGTTTCTCACGGTAGGGCAGCATGCTCTGCTGCTTCCTGTGTATGCACAGGGGATAACATCCCCCAGTGCACACAGTCCACCTCGGAGTTGTGCGTGCACATACACAACTCTGGGGCTGGAAGGTGCCATCATGCCTTGTGGCAGCAGCAGCAGGGGGAGGAGCATAGGGGGTCCCACCACAGGATGGTGGGGTAGCAGCATGCCACTATCTCACCATCATGGGTGGTGTAGAAATGCCCCATTCGGTTCTGCAGTACTGCAAAGCCAAACTGGGATTTTTGTATCTCTGCAGGGACACTGTAGCTGGGGGAGGGGGGAACCCAGCTGGGCCTCTGATGGCCACCACAGCAAGAGGGACAATGTGGAATAATCTGCGTTCCCTTGCCGTGGATTGTCAGAGGCCCTAAAGCGGGCTTGGGCCAGGAGGGGACCTGGACAATGCGGACGTCGTGCACGAGTGGGGATTAGCGTCACTGTCATGCAGGCACTGGCCTACCCTTCCCTGACTGTGCATAATTGGTCATTGTGATCAATAGCATTAGATATAGGCCTTGTTTTTGGTCATTGTGGTCCTGTCCTTCAGAATCCTCTGCCCAATAAGAAGAAGAGATCCTGACATTAGAAACTGCATTTCTTTCTGAGGATGATTCTGACCTAGATGGAATGATTTCTACTGCGTTTCTTGGATATTCCTTTATACTGCAGCATGTATTTTTAGGTAGATTAGCCTACAATAGTACAAGTGGTTTGGTGAGCTATATTATTCTATTGTAAAAGTATACTCTCCAATGCTACTGAGGGCTTCAGTTATACACAATCTATTTGATAGCGGCCTAGAATGAGTAGACGAGAATGGCCAGAGGCATGCTACAGAGTAATACAATGAAGGCTGCTGAAGTTCTTTGTGCAAAGATAAACCATCTCAATTAATTCTGTGAACTGTAAGTATTTAACATTTAGCTTTGGTGGAAATATAATGGTTTCAGTGTACAATACTACACAGAGGTGCCTAATTCCAGGAGACCTTCTTTTCTTTTCATTCCTTTTCTTTTTTGGGATTGTATTTTTGTCACTGAAGAATTTGAGCTTCCAACTACCTGCTATTCTGAAATAAATGTAAAAGGCACCATGATTTCATTTGTGTTATGCTTGGTTTCATTTTGAAATTTGTAATGTATATTTCCTCCCTTTGGGAAAAATTTGACTTTTTAAACTATTATTATTATTATTATTATTATTATTATTATTATTATTATTATTATTATTATTATTATTATTATTATTGTGTTTTTACACATAATAATGTGTTTTTAATGCCATCAAATATAAGAGTACTATAAGGTTGCTGCTATATGCAAGTGAATGATTGTTCTGTTTTGTATGTTTTTCTGGATTCTATCCTACTTGTGTCAGTTGAACCCATTTAGTGGATTGTTGTTTTCTGATATAGTTGCCAGATGCCTAAAGGATTATTCCTACAAATTAAATTCTTGATAGTTGCTGTAGGGATATGAATTGTTTCCTCAAAGCGACACTGGTTGACCTTTTAAAAGCTGGCATTATTAGAGGATTTATAACACCTTGGTTGAAAAATGTGTATGGCTCACTTTGCTATAGTGATGAGTCCAATGTAAAGGCACAAGTGCTTTACACAGGCAGTTTAGGATTAAATCTAGCAGGCATCCAAATTAGAATGGACGGTATAGCTTTTGCAATGAATTTAAAGCATAATAACATTACAGTGATTCATATTCTACATGAAGAGAGTAAATAAGTGAGAAAACTCTTAGAATGCTCATGATCAAGGAAGTTGAGTGATAAACATAAAAGAAAATGATTGTGTGAGGACTTAGAAACACTCGCATTCAAAGGCAAAATGGATATTCTGCAATATTCTAACATATTTCCTCTTCATTCCCCCATCATTACAGATGATATGCTTTTGTACCTGTTTGCAACTACAGAAAGGCAATTATACTATAAAAGATCACTGCAGCAGCTTAATTTCAGCTTCTAGGTGATGTGTGGACAGAGAGCATGTAGAGCTATAAGAAAACATCACTTTCCCAGATCTTTTCTTAGCAGAATTGACAGTATAAATTTGCTGGTTTTAAGACTAGAGCACAAATTGATAGTCTTACACTTTTATTAAAGGTCGTATGGAACTCTTTGGACAACCACCTCTAAACCAAGTTTATAGATTTAGGATCCGAATAAAGATCTTCTGAATTAAATCAAACTGAGTTTCATTAGGCTACAATCCTACTTTAAAGATAGTTGGATTATTTAAATGTTGCTGCTTTAGGGGCTCCTCCTTAAGTGAGGAAGCCAGGCTCTGTGTCTAAGAAGCTGGCCCCGAGAACCAGTGGAGAACTTCGGTAATTAACTGAAAATAAATTTTATTGTGTTAATGCTCTTTATTGCCTTTGGGGAGAATGTAGAACAGAAAACTATGCTATGGCTCAAATGAATGCTTTACTGCGAGTTTTATTAGCACAGGCCTTAATTCTCTTATTGAAATAAATGGGACTTGAATGCCTAGCACTTCACTTGGGCTGGATTGTACCCATTCTGCATATGTATTATCACCTGGTGCTTTTCGTGGGTATAAAAATGAGATATTTGGAAATGTTCTAAAAGCTTTTACTACTAATACTTGGAAAACATTCATAAGGACAGCTTCTGCTTCAATAGCCCAGTTATAGCTATCTGGTACTTTTGGTCTATGATGTCATGTATGAGGAGTTGTTAGCAACTTGAAGCTAGAATTCTGGAAGTCATGGCATTAAAGCTAGTCTCCAGGCTACAGAAATCAGTTCCCTTTGAGAAAATCTTAGCTTCACTGGGTGGACTCTATATCGTTCCATCCTGTGAAGCTCTCTCCCTAAATCTTTCCATCAGGTACCACCACCAGCTTGCCCCAGACCATAACTGTGACAATCCCAGTTAGAAGGTACTATGGTAAAGTAGCATTCTATGTCCTGAGAGAATTATGTTCAGAACTGTTCAGCCACACAGCTACTTATAGAAGGCTAATGTGAGGATAAAATGGAGGAGAGGACAAGCATGAGTCCTGGAAAAGGAGCAGATTAAAAGTGTGATAGACAAGCAGGCAGACAAACATCAGATGGCATATATACAGATATGCATGTAAAATGTACTGATTTTCACTACTAGTGAAAAGATTCATTTGTGGCATCCCAGCTATCTGTTCATCCCATGGTATACAGCCAACATACAACTCACAAAGAAAAATCCACACCTATGGGGAAAATTTAGTGCAAGTAAATGGAAAAGACAAGGAAGCTTAAACTGAAATGGGGATTTTCCAATCAGACAAAGCAGGATGGGTAGCATGACAGCATTCCTCAAGTCACTGAGTCAAAGCCCTGCAAGTAACATAGATTCACTTTAGCACTTTGTGACAACTGAGTATTCACAAGCAATCACAAGATGCTAAAGTTGATGACACAAGCCTCTTACACCTTTGAGTCAGCTGCATTGATTCTGAACCTTTGTTAATTTACAAGGACTAGAATATACTTTCAGTCAGGTGGCCCAGGAGCAGCAATCCTTGTCAGAAGCTGTTCAACTGCCACAGAAGCTGTTCAAGAATTGCCATGTATGCCTTGCAAATTGAAAGAAAGTAATGTATTGTTCTCTTCAATGATAAATCACTTTAATGCATATTGGAATGTCACCATTTACATTGTTTGTGAGCTGTGTAATTTTCATTGTTCCTGAGCTTGCACACCATATGCTAATTTGTGTGATGAGGTATCAATGTGAGGGTTGACAACCCAGGGTGGGGACATTCCTATAGAATTGAGGGTGGAGCTTGAGGAGAAGAGGGACAGAACTTCAGTGGGGCATAATAATATTATCTGGCTTTTAGCCAGTTTCTCCAGAGAAATCTGGAGATCAATTGTAATTCCAGGAGATCTCTATGAACCACCCGGAAGATGGTAACTCTAGATACCACTGGAAGTTTATGGCCCCCCTCCTGGCCACATCGGAGGCTTTGGGGAAGGCAAAGGAGCATGGCCGCCGTGACTCTGATGCAGCGGTCATGCTCCTGTGCCCCCCCCTGAAGCCTTGGGCTGCTGGCCCGGGTTCCCGCTGATGCCTCCTCCCCAGCCCCCTCCCCTGTGAGTCAACGGCTTCGGCATGGGCTTGCTCCTGGTTCCGCGCAAAGCCTCCCCCAATGGCCTCCTCCTTAACCATGTGTACGACGGTGTATGTGTGGGTCGGGAGGTGCTGTGCGCCTCCCGCCTCTAGGGTCAAGGGGCAAATCGCTGCATGCACCTATCAATTGGCTCCTTGGCCCTGGACTGACAATCAGAGGGACCAATTGGGAGGCACTTGTGAGTCCGGGGTCAAGGGCCAATGGCCGCCATTCCCCATCCTGGACTAGGCCCACCCCAACCTCCCTTAGCCTTTTATTAGTACCACTCAGCGGATAGAGATGTGGTTTGAAGTTGAACACAGGGAAATTTCACTGCTAATACCCAGCACATTTTATTATATATGATGATGATCATATGATGATCATGACGATGGTGCTATACTGCATTTACACCTTGTCTCCCCTCCACTGAGGACCAAAAGTGGCTTACATCATTCTTCTCTCCTCTATTTTTCCCCCTAACAACAACCTTCTGGGGTTAGGTTAGTTTAGGCTGAAAGTATGTCGGTGGCCAAACTTTACCCAGCAAAGATTTGGGATTCGATCTAGGTCACTTGGCTCCTAGCCTTATTTCTGACAACTATATTATATTGCCTTTATCTGATACAAGATATCTATTTGAAAGTGCTGTAGTGGCAGACTAAGGCACAAGGCAACCCAGGTTCAAATCCCCACTTCTGCCACGGAAATTTGCTAGATGGTTGTGGGCCTGTCACAAGCTCTCGGCCTGGTCTTACCTCATAGGGATGCTGTAAAGAAATGGAGGAGGGGAAAATGATGTTGTAAAAGCTGTTTTGATTCCCAACTGGAGAGGAAATTGGGATATAAATATATATAGAAAGAATCTTCATTTACGGTCATTTAGACCAAAATTTTAGATGTACTACTATACAATAGCAGTTTGTAACAGGGAAGGTAATACATTAAAAGGTTAAAATGCATCAACAATAAAACTTAAAAACTTCTCCACCATAAAAGTCAACATTTAAAAGCGTTTAATACCGTTGACTATTTTACAAGGATAAAATGAGCCATAAAAGCAATAAAACTATTAAAGCTGTTAAAATATAAAATAAAAACAAGATTAAGAGACGTACCATAAAAGCTACTAACCAAAAAACATAAGAAGTTCTGTGGACCTATCAGCAAGGTTATAATGGCTATACATCAGTGACCCAATCTTTCCTCATTTGCTAGCCATGCAAATTTTGCTACTTTGCTAGTTAAAAAATTATCTGTATCTGATAGCAATAGTTGCAGGCAATGCTTTCTCAGGTCGTGAGGGCATTCTATAAGCATTGGTATTAATGCACCTGTGCGAATATGATTATACAGCTTGCACTCAAATAAGATGTGTTCTGTGTTCTCTACTTGACCCTCGTTGCAGATACAGAGCTGATCCTTGAGAGGGAGTCCATCAAATTTCCCACTCAAGTAAGCAGAGGGTAGGGCATTGTGACGAAGGAGGGTAAAGGATTTCCTGTGCTCAGGATTTACCACTTTTCTTTGATATTGCATCAGGGTGTTCCTCTTTAGAAGATCTTTCCTAAAAGGTGGGTCCTGAATATTATTGAGATCATGTTGCCTCTATAGTTCTATCACTCTTGTCTTAACAAGATCTATAGCCTTGTAGACAAAAACAATTGTAAGCAAATTATATGCAAGGCATTTAAGTTGGAAATTCCAGGACTGGCTAGAGGGAAAAAACCTGCTCATAGAGGAACAAGGGATATAAATAAATAAGAACATTGTCAAAACATTAGAGAAAACAGCCCTTTTTGGGACTGAAATCAACATGACTCTAACCAGTTGAGAGCTATGATGGGACATTGCGTAATGTGGGTTTTTGACTGAGCTTCTGTGGCTCGATTGTGGGAAACAATCTTAGTCTTCAAGGATATATTAAAATGTAAAGAAAGAATGCTATTTCTGTTGAATTGAATTTGCTTTTATTGGCAGCTGAATATTGTAAATATGTCAAAACATGCACAAACTGAATTATTCATTGGCATCCTACTGTGAGAGAATAGGAATACTGTATACTGTTTTTGTATAATGCAAATAAGTTGATATGGAAGTAGTATTTGAGTGAGTTTATCTTCACACAATCAAATGCAGGTTGAGGCTGATGGTCTTTTGCAATTCATCTATTTAATTTTTCATTTATTTACTTTATTTATATTCTGGAGTTCAAGGTGGTGAATAAGTGTAAAACAGTGCAAATAATAGTCCCAGCACCCCTCATAGAAATAAATAAAGTTACTAATTTAAAAAGAAAAGAATGAGGATTGGGTTGCACCTGAGAAAAGAATGAGTTGCACCTGGCCTATTTAACATTATTTTTGCTATAGCTACAAATAAGGCCCCCATATCCAGAAGATGTTTCAGCCTAAGATGGCCAAGTGATATACAGCCACCGGGGGGGGGGGGGGGGGGTTGAACTAACACTGTGGTTTTCCCTGGCTAAGGCTCCTCACCAAGAGTGCCCCTTATGGAACTCAGATCACATTCAGCCAGGCCAAGAAATCAGGCATTAGGCAACTGGGGACATCCTGTGCAGCCTCTGCCTCTGGTTCCACTGATAGCTCAGCTGTTTTTCAGGGCATCATTGAAGTATTAGTGCATCTGTCCAAGTGAATTGCCCAGCTGGTGGCATGTTCATCGGCTTCTGAGCCCTCTGCCTGCCCTGCCTCCAAAGGGGGGGGGGGAGATCAGCAGAATCTGGATCATCTGGTATGTCAAGAAAAGCCACTCCTGAGAGGTCCTCTTCACTAGAAGGCACTGCTCCAAGTGACACAAATCTTGGAAGTCAACAATAGTGACACACTTAATAGTAGCCGCAGATCTTTGAGTGAGTCTTCTTTAGATAAGGACTTCACCCATGGATCTGGGAATTATTAGTTGGGATAGCCATACAGGGAGAGGTTGACAATCTCCCCCAGAGGACCTCCTATGCACTGGTCACTCATTTTGAGTAGCCTAGATGGACAGGGATCAAGAGGACAAGTGGTCACCCTTACTGACCTTAGCATCTTGTCCACTTTAGTTTCAGAGAGCTGTCTGAAGCCATCAAATAAATCCTCCCTCAGTGACCAAAGGGCCCCTAGTTCACTTTCTGTATGGCCTTTGAGGCCATACTTTTCAGGCTGCCTGCATGGTGGCCTGTTTGAGGGCATTTTATAACAGCAAGCTCCTGGCAGCCTCATGCCATGATAGCTCTGGCCGGGCCCTTGCTCTGCAGGACATCTCCTTTGGGGTTCCAAGCTCCATATCAGGCTGTGCAGGTTCAAGATGGGCCAATGAGGTTGGTTCTTCTAGATTTTCCACAGATTCACCCCCCCCCTCCAATATCATCCAGGGCTTGCAATGAGCTGCTATTTTCAGTGCTAATCTTACTCCTTTCCCTTTTCAAGTAATCTGACAATGATCAAAAAGAATGTTCAAAGAAAGAAAAGCCACTAGGAATTTCAGCAGAGCTGTTCTATATTCAGTTCTTTTGGGTTTTTTTTTTTGTTATCTTCCTCAATTCAATTTTGGGAACAGCAATACATGTTGAACAGAAGTGGTAACTAGCATCTCTAATTCCAGTTTCTTATTCCAGGTCCAGATCTGGCCCTTCCCTAGTGTCTAATTACCATTAGAACCAGCAGGCACCAGACATGATGAAGTATTGAAAAAGATTTCCGTTGAGCTTTGCTAAAGATACTAATATTTATTGAAATATGCTTCATGGTTCCAAGGCAGCCTTTTTACACTGTTGCACTGCAGATTGAATAAGTTTTACTGAGAAAAATTCCCCATGGAGACTGATAATGAATAAATTATTGCTCTGAGCGTCAGTGGAAGGGGGGCACTAAAAATAGCTTCCCTTTTACCTTGGGTGTCAGCGTTAATAATCAGTGCCTTACTTTTCAATCTGACTGTGTTGTATTCATGCCAGTGGCAGTTGCTGGGAAAAAAAGACTCTAATTGCTGTGTTTTAGTCCATTCTAAATGGAAAATTTGCCAGGTGCTGTGAAAAAGGCCATTGGCCTTGCTATGTAGAATGAACTATTGTATGCTGTTTGCCTGGCATAACTTCTGGAGCCTTCAAAGGCCTTGAAATAGATTTCCCCTCTTAATTTTATGGCCTGTAGTTCCAACATAAAATAACACTGGAAATACACATTTTTGTATAAAACAATAGGAGGAGAATAGGTCTTTTGGGACAGATTTATATTATCAAGGATGCACATGAGCATACCTGTAATTTCAGCAGTGGCTTTGAGAAAATGTGTTTCTAGAAAGATGGTTTAAACACTTGACAGACAATTATTGTTTGAAAAATGTAGACTAATTCGACAGTTCTTTGTCATCTTCTTTGTCATCGATAGCAGGCCATTGTTCTCCACAAGAGCATCTTGCTGACAGGCAGTCTATCATGTTTGTGGCAAGCTAATAAGGAAGAAACTATGAAAATGTAATGCAAAGGTTGATACTGTTTACATGAAAACCTTTACATTTACAGGAATGAACATTTTGTAATTAGCAGAGAACATATTTGCTTTGGAAGGAAGTAGATCCTTTTCAAATCTACGAGAAATATGAATGAACATAGTGTGAAGGTATAAATACAATCATGAGTCACACAAACAATTTAGGCTTAGATCCATACTCACATTTTTGGAGGTGCAAGGATTCCCAGTCATAGAATGTAACTTTCCTGCCTCCTTCCCCCAGTGGCTACCCCAAGTTCTGTTCCTGAGGGAGAGGTGACTAGATTTTGCAAGGCAGTTGGGACCATTATGGGAAGAGGGAAGTGGGAAGTCATACTCTGTGGATAGATGTTCTCAAGACAACCTTGTTTTCTCAATATAGCTGTTTTCAGTATTTAGCATTCCCTTAGCAGTTATTCATTGTATCTGATGAAGTGTGTGTGCACAAAAAAGCTTATCCTTATCACAAATCTTCTCTCCAATATTTGGGAAAGCACCCTGTGGGTGGAGTGTTGACCGGGACACTATCTGGTGTCCGGCCTATGGGATTGGCCTGACCCCTGGAGCACCCACCTCCAGAAGCTGCCTGTGAGACACGCACCGACCCTTGCCAAAAGACACTGTCTGGATCCTGCCACTGTTCTGCTCCGCTGCTTCATGGGCTTCACCACATGCCCCCGCACCCACCAGCAGCCATGTGCACCCACCCAGCACTGCAAGGCTTCACCCAGACCCTATCAAGCCACCCCCTTCATCCGGACGCGAGCCACAAGGCGTGCTCGCCGCCTTGCGCCCCACGATCCCCACTTGCCCTGCTCCCAGGGCAGGAGCCCCAGCCGCCAGCAAGGAAGTCGCCGCTGGAAATGCCGCTGGAACCCCACCAGGAGTGTCGCCTCCATGACACTACAGGACATAAAGCCCAGCAGCGTGGGGACCAGGGACGTGGTGACCTCCTTCCCCTGCCATGGAGCGCCACTCCCATCCCCCCAGCCGCTACCCACTCATCCCGCTGCCTTCCCCACAGATGGAAATGCTACACCGCGGTAAGTCCACCACCCGCCTCCCGTTATACCTGTGCGCCGCCTCCCCCCCCCCATGCTAGCACCCGCTGCATTCCTGACTGCAGTGGGCTTATTTGCTAGTACCTTAAATAAAACCTTGTTGGTCTTAAAGTTGCCACTGGGATGAAACTTTGTTCTGCTGCTTCAGACCAACATGACAACCCACCTGAATCTATGGTAAATCAAGCTATTCTTTCTGGTTGCCAAAGGAGTTAAAGCTTTGTTAGTAATGCTTCACACTACATAATATATTATTCTGCTCTCCAGAAGACATTTACAGTGGGAATGAAAAGGACAATTTCTGTAGCAGTATAAGTGACTGGTGAGTGGGCTTTCATATTTAAACACATTAGTGACAACCTTGTGACAGGGTGTCATGAGTAAAATACCACATGTTGACATTTAGGAAGTGACTCCACAATCTCACTGGCTTTGTATAGAAGATAGTAGTGATATTCAGGAACAGGCACAATCTTGCGTGGCTTTGCCATTAGTTCTGTGCCTGCCAGTACAGTGGCAATGGGTCTTAATGTAACAGATTTCTCAGCACTTTCTCTACACCAGTCCCCTGACAGAGGCCATTCACTGTCTCCCCTGAGCCACTGAGGTATTTTCAGTTTATTTCTAACACTTTTTATTGTCTGTTTGTTTATTTATTTGATTTCTATACCTCCCTCCCAGCAAGCTGGCTCAGGGCAATGTACAACATCATGATAAACAATAATGTAGGTTAAAATAATTAATAATTAATAACATATTAAAACAATTAAAACATTTAAAATCACAATTGTAATTTATTTTTATTTATTATTTATGTATTAATTTGATTTCTATGCCACCACTCCTAGACCAGCTAGCCTGCAGTGGCTTACAACATAATTTAAAACAGTAAAAACACTAAAAAAAACATATAGCGTTAAATCCCCCCACCCTCCCCTACCATCCTCCAACACTCTACCCCCAAGCTGCTAAACTCCTGCTATATGTGCCAGGGGAAAATGTAGTACAGACAGGGTGCTAGAAAGCACTGGAGGAGGGGTTAGATCTTCCATATCTTGGCCTCAATCGAATGCCTGGTAGAAGAGTTCCATCTTGCAGGCCCTGCGGAACTGAAGGAATTCCATCAGGACCCTCAGCTCTTCCAGAAGCTCATCCATTAGGCAGAGGTCAGGGCCAAAAAGGCCCTGGTTCTGGTTGAGGCCTGGCAACCTCATGAGGACCAGGGATCTCCAGCAGCATTGCTTATGGCTATTATTTCTACAACTGATCCTTTCAGTGGGTTTCCAAGTTAACATGTTATAGAAATATTTTTTGAAGAGAGTCCCCAACAGATAAAGTAGGATTGGTGGCTTGGCAGAAAGCTTGGCAGAAAAGCTCCATCTTGCAAGCCCTACAGAACTGTTCCAACTCTGTCAGGGCAAGGATCTCCTCTGGAAGCTTCTTCCACCAAGTAGGGACCAGCACTGAAAATGTCTTGGCCTTGGTGGAGGCCAGACATACTTCCCTGGAGCCAGGAACTACCAACTGGTTGGAATTTGCTGAGCAAAAGCACTCTGCAGGGGACATAGGCAGTCCCTCAGGTATGCTAGGCCCAGAGCATGTATGGCCTTAAAGGTAAATACCCTGATCCAGAATTCCTTGTGGAGATATAAGGGGAAAGGCATATCACAACCAGGAAGGGGCCTATAGACTTCATTTTTTAAAGTACATTGGGATTGGACACAAAGATTATTACAACAGTCAAATTATATTTTTCTAATTAAACCCCTGCCCCTGTTGGGGGAATGACTGCTGCAGGAGCAGAAAATATATCTGCAAAGTTAGTGGGACCAGAAAATACAAACTTATGCAGCAACCACATAGACTTTTCCAGATCTTGGTGCAAAAGGAGGACTGGGAGGTACATTAATGCACCCTGTGGGAAAGTATGTTTGGGGGGGGGGGGACTGCTTCCCCAAAGTAACAGATCTGAGGCAAACAACCCATGTCAGTTTTCCAGAATCATGTGTATTAACGTCTCAAGTAATTAGTTGACCATGAGTGCGTATGTCCATATCAATTAGAAACTAATTTACAAACTATTATCTGACTGAGACTCCAAAGTCACTGAAAAGGTGGCAGTGTTTTTGGTGGCAGCAGACAAACAATGGAAATCGAGTCTGAAAAAGGACAGTTCATAATATCAGGGCTGTATTTGTTAATATTTAATTTTAACAACCGAACTATGGCAATATATATATGTTTGTGCATGTACATTCAAGAGAGCCTTCATAATCTATTTCCAGTTTACTCTTCCAAGGCTTATGTCGGAGCGGGCACACTAAGATATGATTCTGCACATCTCTGTGGGTCACAGAGACCGCTGAGAGACACTGCTACTCTGGGGAGAAAATACTGATTTTGATGGTCCAGTGATCTGATTGTCTGTGAGGGAGAGTGTAGGGAGAGTTACATTTATTTGGGACACTATAGGAAGGAGAAGGCAATTGACAATGGACCCCTTTCCCTATTCTGTAGTATACTCTGCTATTTGGTGACAAGCCACCAAGTCTAAAGGTGATGTTTCTGACTGCCAGACGGGCCTGAAATAAAACACCTGTTTGGGGGGTTTAGACCTCGGATGAGAAAGCTGAACTTCCTGTGTTCTCTCTTGACCCTTGTGGGCTTCATACAATGGGAAAGATGCATATTCTCCTGATACAGATATGTTTCTGGATTCCTTTGTTTGGCTGATGGCTGACCTTCTTGTCCTTTCCACAAGTCTTCAGAATGGTAGGTGAGAAACACCGGCTTTCTCTGCCTTTTGCCTCTTCAGACACTCTGAAGTGAGAAACAACGTTGTATAAACACAGAAACGTTGACACATTTGAGGTTTGGGAGCAGAGCATCCAGGTCAGGAGCTGAGGCTTCTATGTGAGCTTGAACTTTTGTATGTCTCATTTGATTTGTGGAACTGCTGTATGGGTGTGCATGGAGTTCATCTGCTCATTCATGCTAGTTGCTGTTTGGGGAATAAAGGGTATCTATCCTCTCACTCCAGCTTGAATAGTATTAACTGGCAATTTCTATGACAATAACTGCCTTCTTGTCAGGCCTGAGGCACTCATTATTGAGAGCTGTTTGTCAAATATTATCTGCCATACAGTGAATTCTCCCACTTTCTGCATTAGTTACTCTTAGCCAAGGGAAGGTGGAGCTAAGCAAAATCTGTTTCAAATGATTTCATTCCCAGCACACGGCTGCTAACGATTAGTATTGACAGACATCCATCATTCTCTTGGCCTGAAGATCAAAACATAGATTTATCTATCAATGTTAGAAATGAAACTCATGAGATTATAGATCGATACTGCAGCAACTTTATGGCACTAACAGTCACGGGATTTCATTTCTCTCCTATATATGCAACTACCTAATACAAAAGTGAAGGCCATTATGTTTTTCTTTGCTTTTGTGATAAGGCTTCCCAGCTGTGAAGATGGATTCCTGACACCACATTAGAACAGCATGAACATTTCCATCATGACTGACTGGAAAGATCTGATCTGTGTTTCACCATGGCAAAACACCCCACTAGTGTTTATATCATCTATGAACAAGACATTCTTCTCTTGAAGTATTAGCACCTATTGCTTTACAAAGTGATTTCATCATTTCTGCAAGGATAGAGAATAAGATTTTCTTTGATGGTCAGCAATTTTATCAACAGGAATTAAAGAGATTTTAAGATATGTTAAAAGTCAAAACATAATATCCTGATAAAATTGTGCTTCTAGTACTGTAGTCCCATATAGCCTGGATAGCACAGGCTAGCCCAATCTCATCAGATTTCAGAGGCAAAGCTTGGCGAACTCTAGTTAGTATTTGGATGTGGGTCCACCAAGGTAGTTCAGGATCACTCTGCAAAAGCAGGCAATAGCAAGGGCCATTTCACATGGCTTCAAAGTAGCAGAATGGTTGCTATTTGGAAACGCTACTAATTTGCCATAACCCACGACGTCGTAGACAATCTGCAACAATCCTGAAACCAATCAGCAAAAAGCGCTTCGTTGTGGCGCTTTCAGGGGAATCCAGAAAAGTGGATTCACCCTCCGGATAGCGATACACTCCTGCAACCAATCTGCAACAGTAGCGCTAAAGACCTGTGCGTTACCATTGTTGCTGGTTCTTCAAAGTCCCTCCCCCTGGCTCTCTCGTCCAAACTTCCGGCGAAGCGATCGCCATTTTTTTTTCTCCGAGCGAGCGGGGATAAACGCACCGCCGAGCCTCTTTCTGTTTAGAGGCTTCCCTGGCTTCAGTCCTTCACCTTTAGTCACTAAGCACAAACCACTGAAAAGCCCGTTTGCTGAAATAAAGTCCCTTTATTTTTTACAAATAAATTCAGCCGAAAATCGTGCCCGTGAGAGGGGGGGGGATTTTTTTTTTATCACTCGAGGCAGCGTGCAAACGATCATACAATCAAACGACAGCTCACATTAGGTAGCTGGATGGGTCTCTCCGTAGCAACGAATCTACCTAGATTCGTTGCTATGGGTCGTTTTTTTTTTTTAAAACCTTTCTTAAAGGGAAAGGGGCTGTTTGGGAGCATGCTAACGGCTGCCCATTGGCTGCTTGACGGCCAGGGGTGGGACGAGCTTGGCAATAGCGCTTCCTTTCTAGCGATTTCTGCCGAGACCGGAAGCCTGTGGGAAACGCTAAAAAACGCAACTGATTCCACTACAAAGGCAGGTATGCATAACGACGAATCCCACTATTTTAAATGGCGATTTTTCATTCCGCAAACAATTTGCAACAATGATCCCTGTGCGAAAAGGCCCCAAGTCACCTTTGAATGTCTCTTGCTTTGAAAACATTTGGACTTACCATAAGCCGGCTGCAGCTTGCTTTTTCCAATGCCAATGCCACCTAGAGCTTGTTCCAGGTAAACAATGAACAACTCATACTGGGTAAATAGGATAGACATAGCCTATTAACACTTAAATCATCAGAGACCAGAAAGGTCAATTCTAAGGTTAAAGTTTTCTCTTCAGATATCTAAATGTTGTATAAAGGCTTCCATCTAGCCTTGTTTACCTCATAAAAGGGAGTCAAGTCTACAAAACCACACTTCCCAAGCCTTGCCTGTATGAAGGGGAGAGGGATAACTGACAATAGGACCACATCCTTTATACCAGGCTTCTAAAAGGAAAATATGCTCCTCAACAAGCTCACAAGATTCATTTCCTGCTAAATAATATGGGATTTGTAAACTTCTCTGCCTTCTAAATTTAATCTGCATTTTTATTGCATTACAGCTACAATTGCATAATGATCAAATTATGTTAAAACTACAGTTCCACACTTCCTGGCAGAAAATGATGGTCAGAGACTGTGGGACTGCTGTTCTCTTCCTCTCAGTTCAATTCAGATAGAAGTCCCATGCTCTACAGTTCACTCCCAACTATAATCTCCAATTTAGAGACTTGACATCACATATTTGATGCTTAATGGTTATACTTTTCTCAATAGTAACTTTGTTTTTCTCACTTTGGACAGTGGGGTAACGGGTAAGGAGGGCTGAAAACAATGGAGAAAGGTAGGACCTACATTTCTATACTGGTCCAGATCGAACGTGGTCTGGGCCAAAGGTTTTGTGAGCTGATACAGTTCCTCAGGGTCTGCAAGACTCTTCTGCCAGGCATATGGTTGAGGCTAGTAGGCCTGGGGGGATAATAACATCATATGGACTGCCAACTTGGGGTTCTCCTTCTGCTCTCCTAATTAAGGAGATGATTGGTACTGACTCTGTTTTAAACTAATTCAAAGAATAGCTATGCTGCCAGCTTCTAGTGAGCTTTTAATGTATTTTAATTTATTATTGATATGGAACATCTACTAGCATGGCCCCTATAGCAGAAATGATAATGGACATGATGTCCATTATCCCACCTTAGGGAGCATGCCAGTAGATGGCCCGCAGCAGTGGTTGTGGCACCAGAGCAGCGAGGCCAAGCACTGAGGCTTGCTCTGGTGCTGCTGCTGCCAGTCTTCCAAGACCACTCCCATCCTCTGGAGAGCAGGAGCGCCCTTGGAATACATTCGGCAGAGCAATGAGTGGGCCTCAATGCTGTAGCTCACTGATTCTGTGAAGGCTTAAGGGGGTGGCAGGTTACAGTGAATGAGTGATAGGGTTGTGAGTGTCCTGCATAGTGCAGGGGGTTGGACTAGATGATCCATGCTAGTCTTGCATATTTGGCAATAATATGGGATAAATATGGGATAAATTCTTATTTTTATTGGAAAGGAGTTCCTTTAATCTGCCTTGTGTTGAAGTAGCCCTTAAGTCAGTAAAGATGGAAAACAGTAATTCCTGACGCAATTGATTATAAATACAGCAATCAAAAATCACATGTTTGGTGTTCTCAATGTTACCATCCTAGCTTAAGTAAGTTTGTTCTTGGGGTGGAAGCTTATTATATTTTCCCTCTACCTATGCTGAAGGGTACCCAGCTTGCTTGCTGGGGGGTAAACGGTAATGACTGGGGAAGGCACTGGCAAACCACCCCGTATTGAGTCTGCCATGAAAACGCTAGAGGGCGTCACACCAAGGGTCAGTTATGACTTGGTGCTTGCACAGGGGATACCTTTACCTTTACCTTTTTATGCTGAAGGGAGAGCATTATAGCGCAGTAATGTAAATGCCCTTCTAGTACGGTTTACCATATATATATTGCCCCAAGATGATTGGCTCAATAGAGGCAGCCTATAAATATAAATAAATAAGCTTCACAGCAAACATCTTTGTCTGGCAACAATACAGTTTTTGACACCTGTGATCCCTCATGAGACTTGATATGTTGTTGTACAACTTAAGTATGCTGAATAGCTTTATGGCTGCCCCATAGCAGTAGTGTGGAGTTTCATTTCATTCTCTCTTTGTTGTGAATCTTTACCATAGGGAAATGGATTTTTTTCTCAGGATCATGGATGCTTGAGCTTCGGGTGGAGATCATGATGTTATTGTTAATTGATTAGTTTTAATGGGTTTTAAACTATGGGTTTTACTGTAACATTTTTATCCTGTAAACTGCCGTGAGCCTAAGGGAACAGCGGTATAAAAGTTAATAAACAAATAAATAAATTGTTAGTTTTAGGCATGAACCTGGAAAATGTAGTTCAATTTGTGGTTCGTGGTGTGCCTAGTTCACGAACCATGAATTGTCACAAACTTTTAGCAGCCACAGCTAGCTTTCTCACTACAGGGAGCAGCACCGAGGCGGGAACAGAAGTCCCGGGCATGGGCTCATGGGAATTGTAGTCCTTGGACCTCTGGCCTCAGCTCTCCCCAGTTTGGTTTGTGATGCAGTGGTATGGATTCTGTGCAAGCTGAAGTCACAGGGGATCTCTTCCAGATGCTTCTCTACATGCCATCCAGGTTGTATTCCCTCTCTGGTTTTGAATTTCAGTAAACATTTAAACTGAGCCAAGTCTGTCTGTCTGGAAATGTATCTGTTCATGAAGCAACATGAAACTCCATGAACAGCTCAAAAGTTCATGGAAAGTTTATGCTGGTTGACATGCTTGAACTTCACTTTGCAAACTATAAAGTGCCCAAAATTCACAGTGAACTTTTGTTTGTGAGCTTATCCCTAATCAGCTTTATGAACTCTTGAGATATTCCCAGATTGCTTTTTTTTATGGACTAGTTGATAGGACCAAATAAGACTGGAATGATTAATTATTGCAAGCTTTAAGAGAATTGGAGTTGCTATTACTGAAAAGATACAGTGTCTCATTATTACTCAGGTTCATTGCCTTTTGGTACTTTTGGATTTATCCCTGCACATGATGCTTCTTGGCAACAATGGAGCCCAGGGAGCCATTTTGAGGTTTCCATTTAATAGAAATTGCCCTTTCTCTGAGATTTGAATGTAGCAAAAATTACTTTTATAACTAGGGATCGTAACTAACCCTCGAATGAGTTATTAGCAGTATGCAACTATGTTCATGTAAGTACCGAAGCTGTAGTAGACAAATCTTTGAGAAGTCACTATAAGTGCCTACCTAGGTCTAGAGAGTAGTTACAGATTCCCTTGGCAAAACACTGGATGAGTAATAAGAAACCATATAAATGCAAAGTTTTAATAACCTAGCACTTTATAGGCAATACTTTAATGAGAGAGATGCCATAACTGTCCCCTCAGCAATATCAGTCATTGATCATAAGTGGCTTCACAGTCCAGGTTGGTTCCAGTTATGATATTATGAAGTACAGTAGACATGTTATGGGTGCCAGGTTTTGGTATCACATTTACATGCTTTAATTTTGAAATACTGGTTTTGCAGCCATTTCCTCATGTCATGTATCTAATTGTTTTGTGAGATGTAGGTGTAGCTTCTTCTGATGACTTCCATCTCACTCAAGGAAGGAAATGAAGTTCTCTTCTAGACCTTGGTTCCTTTCATAAGATTCCTAAGGCCAACTTTGGACATTCATGACGAGGTGGCTGATGATGCATCACAGAAGTTGCCCATGTCTTTGAGATGACAGGAACCATGTTAACAAAACTGTATCGAGTATGTGCTCAGGTTCTCTTAATCTTCTTAAACTAATTGGGGGGGCGTTTGTTTTGATATTTTACCTAGTTAAAAGTTTATCTTGTCTCCAATATGCCAACATAAGCTTTAAAGTCAACATGTGTGTGAAGTCTCTAGCAAAACATGCATAGTGTCTTCTTCACAAATGGAACTCCCTTCCCCAGAAGAAATGCTTGAGTAGATTTAAAAAGTACTGCCAACTGGTTGGTTTTTTGCATGACTGTTTAAGACAGAAGTGTTAGACAACTTTAGGGTTTCAATCTTGTAAGAAAAAAGAACTTTATTTGGTTTGATGCATTATATTTTTAGAGTTTATGTGTATTTTCTATGGGTTCAAATGTAGTAGCATTCCCTAATCCTTGAGTAGGACAGTGTTAAATGGAAAAGTATTTAAGACCTAAGGTTGTCATTAGAAAAAGAACAGTTGGTTCTTATATGCCGCTTTCCCTACCCGAAGGAGGCTCAAAGCGGCTTACAGTCGCCTTCCCATTCCTCTCTCCACAACAGACACCTCGGGGGGTGGGTGAGGCTGAGAGAGCGCTGATATCACTGCCTGGTCAGAACAGTTTTATCAGTGCCGTGGCGAGCCCAAGGTCACCCAGCTGGCTGCATGTGGGGGAGCGCAGAATTGAACCTGGCATGCCAGATTAGAAGTTCGCACTCCTAACCACTACACCAAACTGACACTAGTCTTCAAAAGGAAGTTCTACAAACTGACTCATACATTTTGACAAAATTACCAGTGTGACAAGATTTATAGGACAAAGGACAAGTCATTAATCAAATCATTGATGCATAGATTAGCCTGTACAGATGCTACCTTGCAGTTCCTGCATGTTACCACTGCTGTGTGAGGATACTAAACGCGCCTGCATGTCTCCTAACACATTTAGACATCTTTGAATTATATGCTCCTGCCTAGTACACCTGAAGGCTGGTGGTAACTCTGCGAAATGTCAAGGACAGATCGATTCATATGTTTGCTCTAGGTCTGAGGTGACTTCCAGAAAAAAATATGAGCCTGACTTTGCCATATGCCTGTCATTCATTCAGGTCTGCCATCCATCTTCTGTTCCTAGCTCAGTTTTACAAATGACAACAGTTATGAGAGAAGGTCAAAGCTCAGATGCTGTAGTTGTTGCTTCTCCTGGACACAGATATCTGCATAACTCAAAAGGCATTCACAAAAGTCATTGAGGGAGGCAGGGCAGGGGAAGGCATCTGAGATTAGTTCTTGTATTTTTCCTTGTGTGTGCATCAAGAAGCATTTTGATAGCACAAACTGATTAGGGGAGGAAGGGAAAAAAAGAGTGACCATTTTTAAAATTTTGTTTAATTAGTGAAAGGACTATCACTATAGTTGGTGTTTGGCTCCAGTTCACTTCACTGCACCCTGTTTATTGATGTATATATCTTGAGGGCCCATGAGGAATTGCAGTGGGGGATGGTAGGAATAAACAGGAAATCTCTCCATTGTACCATAGTAATTTAGTAATCTAAGAAGCTAGAAAAAAGGCTTCCCGTTATTTAGTTATAGAACTGAGAAGTTCCATAACCCATGCTGGTGAGGTCTGGGTATAGGAACAGGCTCCTCTAGCCCTGTACCTAGGAGGAAGGAGAATAGGATCTGTATTCATCTTTTGTTCCCCATGCAGTATCAGAGAATTGGAGGGGAAATGCCCTAAATGCATGTCTCATGAGACTTGTCCCCTGACCCCAATGTAATTCTTCCTTTCCAAAATATCCTTTAGGGTTTTGCACCCTTATCCTAACGCATTATCCACCAATTTACTCTAGGTTATTTATCATGTCATTTAGATTGTTTTGGCTGCTTCACTGAAGAAGTGCTCTCAATGGCACAACAACAAAAATCAATTTACAATTAAAAAGTGGTCAGTTCCATTAGAGTAGCCAGAACCAGTAGGGGTCTGAGTGAATCAGAGTAGGGGATATGTGCCTAGCTGCCAATCTTCCTCCCTCCCTCCCTCCCTACCTTAGGCCATTTGTGGTGGTAGAGGGGTGCTGAGAAAACATATGGGGAAAACAAGACAGAAGACTTGGCAAGAACCTCACATTATCTAAAAAAGGCTGTGAGTTTTTAATTGAAAAGGAAAGTTTGGAAAGTTGTATGGGTGTGAGCCATGGAGGCCAGAACTGTGCTGAGAAATAGGTTGATCTGCTCTGGCTCAGGGTTTTTAGTGAGGTTTCATGTTTTTGCCAAAATCATTATTCATAGATTAAGTTACAATGTTTGAAAACCTCCATGGAGTTTTAAGTGGGTTTATAACGAAAACCAATTTCAGCACAGAAACAATCTCCAGCATTGAAGTTGACAGCTAGGCTAAAGTTGCTCAGAATGCAGCTGGTACTCTTAACATAAGAAATTATTATTAGGATCTCTCTAAATATATTCTCCAAAGGGAGATGCTAGAGATGAGTTTTTCCTTTCATAGATGGATGCTTCTGCTTTTCTTAAATACATGTGGAGAGTTTCAATCAGGTAATTAGCAAACAAACAAACAAACAAAACAAAAAAACACCCTGCTATGTATGCTCTTCCTTTTTGGTTTAACATCCCGAGCAAATAATTCTAAGTCACTGGGTTTCAAAATGTTTATTTAAATCTTTGATACCCCATCTGTAGATTTTTAAAAAATTGTGTTGAAGAGTCACTTATTCATAATGTAACCCTATTCCAGTTTGCTTTATGTTGTTTTCATTCCATCTAAAACATTTCTTCCTTTTTAAAATTTTGGTTTCATCTTTTTCAAAAGAAGCTCATATGTTGTGACATCTGAGGTTCTGGTTACTGAAAATGGGATGTAGACAGCCTAGATGAAACCTTACTCCCACAAAGTCTACTCTGATGTTTCAGAGATATATCTTATTGAGAGACAGCAGTTTCTGTTTCATGGCCAAGTTCTGGGTTTTCAGTAAGACATTTGTCAGATTAAAATATTCTGCAAATTATAGTTACCAGGACAATGTAGTCAGTCATTAGATTTGTGTTTCCCAACTTTTTAAACTTATCAGTGTTGCTGTAGTGGTAGAAAGTACAGCTGTTCCTGTGGTGTTTTCAAAGCAAGAGATGTTCTGAGATGGTTTGCCATAGCCTGTCTTTGAGCAGCCCCAGACTTCCTTTGGTTTCTCATTCAAGTACAAACCAAGGCCAACCATGCTTAGCTTTGAAGATCAGATGAAACTGGGTTAGCCTAGCCATCCAGGTCAGCACTTAGCAATGCTACTAACTGAAAACATCCTTCTGCTACAAGCATGATAAAGTGTGGAGAAAGCTAGTTTATTGGTGTGGAATAATCTAGTTATTGGTTTTTATTTTACATTTTGAGCTTTCTTGATATGCTGTGGGATACATTTTGGTTTACATGATGCAAAACCCAATATGAAACAACAAAAAAGGGAAAAAGTAATCTAACATGTATGGACAAGTTGGGAACCTAAAAGCTTGAGCAGCAGCAGAATTGGTATAAGTATAAGAAATTAAAATGCAAATATTTATTACAATACATGTGTACATTTGTTGTTGTTGTTGTTAGGTGCGAAGTTGTGTCCGACCCATCGCGACCCCATTGACAATGATCCTCCAGGCCTTCCTGTTCTCTACCATTTCCTGGAGTCTATTTAAGTTTGTACCTACTGCTTCAGTGACTCCATCCAGCCACCTCATTCTCATTCTCTGTCTCATTCTCTGTCATCCCCTTCTTCTTTTGCCCTCAATCGCTCCCAGCATTAGGCTCTTCTCCAGGGAGTCCTTCCTTCTCATGAGGTGGCCAAAGTATTTCATCTTCAGCATCTGACCTTCTAAGGAGCAGTAAGGGCTGATGTACATGTGTACATATAAAACTTAAAAACTTTATATGTACATGTGTACATATAAAACTTAAAAACATCAATGTATATCACACTCCATTTTGACACATGGACAAATGACCAAATAATCAAACACATTTCAGCTCCCTTTGAGGTCTTCTACATGTGATGTAATAATAGGGACTATTATAATGTGATGTAATGTACATCATGTGATGTAATAACATTCCATGAGACACGTGAGAATACACTCAGGAACAGGGAGGGCTTCTACAAGGGGAGCATTTTGAAGAATACATTTTCTAATTGGGGGCTCCAAGAGATATATTTGGAGACTTTTCATTAGTGTGAGAGCCTCTCCATTCATATTGTTTACCACCCTATAGTCCACATTAGTACATCACATGAGTACATTTAAATAATATACTACTGGAGAAGAACCCAAAGGGGGGGGGCTGAAATGCATTTGGTTATTTGGTCATTACATTAATGTTTTTAAGTTTTATATGTGCACATGTGTTGTAATATTTGCATTTTAATTTTTTATACTTATACCTATTCTGCTGCTGCTCAATCTTTTAAGCAAAACCCAATATGAACTATTTTATACAATACTAGCAATGATGAAAGTACAAACTCCTGCTCTGCAGCCACCAAACCATTATGGAGTTCCATATCATAATGAAAACCCTCAGTTACCTAGTTAGTCTTCATGGGGTGCCATCTTTCCAGGGACCAAGTTTTCTGAAGTAGCTTTCCTGTTAGTGGCCACAATATGTGCAATGATGACCTCTGGAGAACTCCCAGAAGGTAATGCTCTCACCCCAGTCTCCACAGTAGGAAGTTACTTCACCTGATTTGGATCTGTGAAATGGGATAATAGTTAAAAGGGAGATAATTTGGCTATAGAAAACAGGCAGAAACATAAAGAAACGCTCAGAGACCTGATAATATAAAATATTTGAGATCATTATGGATGTAGCTGGGGTGGCGCTGCAGTCAAGAGAGGATAATGCTCACATTAAACCTAATGTGATGATACATGCCAATGGAAACCCAGAATTCACTGATATTCATCTCTCGTGCTTGACCCAAGTGGACTCAGTGGGTTTCTCTTTATACTTAGTCTGTCTTGCTGCTTTCTTAAATGATGTGAGATGTGGTAGCAGTGCCTGATGAATACTCAGCTGTGTTCTCCCAAACACAGAAAAGTGATCACAAACCAGTCTATTATTTCTTTTTTGGGCACGGATGTGTTGCATGAATTTATTCAGCCCTGTGTTTCTCCTAAGCAGCCAGGAACATTTTAAAGACTGTTAGAAACCATTTCTACATAATAGAAGACATAATGGTTTTATAACTACTTATAATTCATTGATTATGAATGAGGGTTATATGATTACATAGCAAGGGGCAGTCTGAGGAGTGGAATGATGACATAACACACAGAAACATTATTTGGCAAGAAATAGGACACAGATTGTATTGAAACACAAATGAGCATGGCATAGCATGGAAAGATCCAGCTGTCTTGCAGCCAGCAGACTGAAAAGAAGTCCCTCCCCAGCAAGGCCTGGAGATGTGTGGGGAGACTCATGTGGTGTCACATGGGCATGATGCTTGCTGAGAACCTGAGAGGCAGCAGATGAGGTGGGGTCCTGTAGGCAACTGCCTGTACAAAGACTGCCCCTGCCATCCATAGGTATGAGCCAGACAACTGAACTAAGGATGGTGCTCTCTCAACATTCATGCAGTCTCTTAAGGAAGCCCCCATCTGGGGGGAAGGCAGCATACAAGCTCAACCACCCCCAATGTATCTGCCTCCATGCTAGATGTGACAGGATACAATGAACAGAGATATTGTACAATTTGCTAAACAATCATATTAATACAGGGTGGGAAGGGTGGGAAAAATTGCAGCCATGGTGGAAGAAGAAAAATGCAACCTGGCCACCGCAGCTCCTTTTAAAGGGGTAGGCAATCTAACCCCCCCCCTCTCATTCACCCCACTGCCCTGCAGCCAATCCAAGCAGTGGATTCCTTCAGCTCTGGCAGGAAACCATGGACAGGATCGCATTATTGCAGCCTCCTCTAATCTTGCGATGCCATCCTCCAGCCCTAGCATCCCTGCACTGCTGCAATCTGTGGCCTTGGAATAATCGGTGGCTGTGTTTGTGAATGAAAGTTATATGATGAATCGAGAGAGACTGTTCATAATATGATGGATATTATTATTTATTATTTATTCGATTTGTATGACTGCCGTTCTCGGAGACCGGCTTGCGGCGGTTCACAATAATTCACTACAAATCAATACATTAAAACCATTAAAATTCCCCATTAAAACCCCATAAACAATGACTCAGTCATAATGATGGCGATTAATAACTATTCCCACACTGGCCTACTGGATGAGCAGAAGGGAGTGGATGGATAATTGGGCATGGGTAAAACAATCTGCGGAACCAGGCCAGTCTAATACTGGCCTCCCCCTCTGGGGAGAGGGGCCTGATTGTAACCCCTGGGCCACCACCTGGCCTCAGACAAATGTCTGGTGGAAGAGCTCTGTTTTGCAGGCCCTGTGGAACTCAGAGAGCTCCAACAGGGCCCACAGCTCTTCAGGGAGCTCATTCCACCAGGTAGGGTCCAGGACCGAAAACGTCCTGGCCCTTGTCAAGGCCAGGCGTGCCTCCCGGGGTCCTGGGATCATCAGCAGATTCTTACCCATGCAGCGAAGTGCCCTGCAGGGGGCATAAGGAAGTAGGCGGTCCCTCAAGTATGCAGGACCCAAGCCGCGTATAGCCTTGAAGGTTAATACCAAAACCTTGAACCTGATCCAGAAACAAACTGGCAACCAGTGCAGCTGCTTCAACAGAGGCTGAACATGGGACCTCCAAGATGATTTAGTGAGGACCCATGCAGCTGCGTTCTGTACAAGCTGTAACTTCGGGGTTAGGGACAACTGTAGGCCCACGTAGATCAAGTTACAGAAGTCTAACCTAGAAGTGATTGTTGCATGGATCACAGTGGCCAGGTGTTCCAGGGACAGGTAGGGCGCTAGTAGCCAAGTTTGATGTAGATGGAGAAATGCCGTCCGGGCTACCTTGGTGACCTGGGCCTCCATGGACACATATAGATGTTAAATAACATGGGGGAAAGCACCGCTCCCACATGGGAGTGTAAAGAAGTCGGATAACTCCTCCCTCATAGCGACCCTCTGTGACCTGTTCTCTAGAAAGGAGGTTAGCCACTTAAGAGCCACCCTTCCAATCCCAGTATCAGTGAGGCGATGTACCAAAAGCTCATGGTCAACCACATCAAATGCAGCTGACAGGTCTAATAACATGAGACTGGCCGACGCTCCCTAGTCCAGCTGGCGTCAAAGATCATCTATCAGGGCTACCAGCACAGTCTCCACCCCATGGCCAGGACAGAAGCCAGACTGGTATGGATCAAGGGCCAAAGTTTCCTCCAAAAATGCTAGGAGCTGGTCTACGGCGGCCCTCTAAACTACCTTACCCAGGAACGCAAAAAGAGATACCGCGCAGTAGCTGGAGGGGTCCCGCGGATCCAGCAATTGTTTTTTCAGAAGAGGGCAAACCACTGCCTCCTTGAGCCACTGAGGGAATTCTTCCAATTTAAGGGAGAAGTTTATAATCTCCCTCATGGGAACACCTATCCGTGGGTCGCTGGTCTTAAGCAACCATGACGGACAGGGATCAAGGGGACAAGGGTATTTTAGCAGATAACTTTAATGCTAGAACTGGAAGTGACAAAGCTTTATTGGCTACCTGGCTGTGGCTTAATGTTCATGATAGTTTATTCCCTTATATATATTCAAGATCATCCCAAATCACCAATATTAATGGGGTAGGTTTGAATTTTTTATAAAAGAGTAATGTGAAAACTTTGCCTGATATGTGTGAATACACCATTTGCATAACTGCCAACCTCTACACTAGCAAGACATTTGTCCCTAGCAGGAACTGACCTGGAAAAAGTACAATGACAATCTAATAGTAGCCACTGTTTATAGTAGCCACTGTTAACATTGGATTATGTTAATCAAATCACAAGCATTTGTTTTGGTGGTGAGATCAGCATACACCTCTGCTGACTAGTAAATGTCCCTAACCATTCCACATGTACTCATGAAGTTACTTTCTATTGTTTGCTCCTAACCTCCATGGACTCCTAACCCAAAAACCAAACTGCAGAATAAATGACATGATCTGAAGATTTCTGTACGTTGTTGTCACTAATTTTGCAATTCAGATCCCTATATTTGTATTAATAAATGGAGCATTTTCAGTTCAAGTATTGCTCATTTACATCCCTAGTTCAAGACATTAATTGAATGAGTTTATAAAAGTATTTCTGCACTAACAGCTCCAGGGAGAAACTTTGAAGTTCTTATCCTGTAAAAACAACAACAACAATATGGGAAATGTGTGATGAAAATGACAATGTGCGAAGATTGGATAGCTTGGCACTTGAGTTCTATGGCTTTAAAATCCCCCCTCTACTTTTCTACTTGCTTTAATATCTTTTTATACTTACTTGAATAAACTGCCCCATTTAGGACCAGAATGCAAAATAAAATGTAACACTCCGTTACCTCCCTACCTGCTTGCTCTCCAGATTTATAATTCCACTCAAGGGCTTCACATGCCCGGTTTCCTTCCCATAGCCTCACTTATCTTTCTGAGTACATAAGGTACAAAATCCTCTTACTCTCGGCTGTCACCATCCTTTTGTACGTTGCCACTAGCTGAGCTTTCTCTGGCGCTGAGCTGTGTAGCAATCCAACTGAGTCTGTTAATTTATACGTAGCCAGAAACATTTGTTTTTCATAGAACAGTTGCTTCTTATTGAATTTGCCTCTGTTTTATATAAATGTGGAGTAATATGTGCCGAAAGCTTATGGGATTCTAGCTGTCCTATGTTCCTTATTTCTAAAAGGCATCTACTTAGCCAGAAATATGGGAATTACAAATACTTTGTTACCTCTGTCTAGGAACAGCTACTGTTCTGAATAATAGAAGGTCTTGTAACCTCTCTAGGTTAATCAGAGTAGTGTCAGTAATCCCTGTGAGCACTCCCATCATGGAAGCTATTTGGACAGGGACCTAGTAGCATGTATCTAATCATAAACTCCTTCTAATCACACATTTCTTTGTATATAGTAGCATGTATCTAACCACACACTATTCACCCACAGTGCCACTTTAGACTACATGTGCTACGTTTGAGTGCCCTTCTCTGTAATAAAAATATATATAGTAAAAATCAAACTATTATGCCATTGGTTGTTCTAGCTCACACATTCCTCTTTTTGTTGATTTTCAGCCACAAATGGTACAAATTGGTACAAATTGAGCCCTGCAAGTTTAGTTTAGGAATACATCTAGGGGAACATTCTGTTTTTACTTGAAACCCCAAGGAAGCAAATGAGCAAGTCATAGGCAGTGGACTTTTGCTTGTTCCTCCAAGAACTGAAATTCAAATATTCATTTCTTCTGAACATGGGAATTTAATTTATCATGATAATAGCCATTTATTGATCCTTTGAGAGTAGTAAAAGTTCATTAATTGAATTTTAAAACAATTAAATTTGTTTGAAACAGCGATTAATTTAGATCTTAGTTCCAACTAGCAGCATCAATAGTTCCAGCTACTGTCTATTCTCCTGGAACTAGAGTGTATTCAGGAGGCAGGTTTCCAATAGGCTAATGTTACTATTTCACTGGCCCTAACCAAAGGCCTGGCAGAAGAGCGCTGCCTTGCAGGTCCTGTGGAACTGTACCAGCTCCGTCAGGGGTCAGATGTGCTCTGAGAGCTCATTCCTCATTTTATTCTTGTAAAAGATTTGGTCAGTGAAAAAGAGACATAACTTTATCAATATATAGTGCAATCTTAAATGCATTTGATACATTTGAATGCCTGGAATTCCTTTGCTTTCCCGAATTTCTTCAAAGAAGGGTTCAATATATATAATAAAAATAAAACTGGTAAAAGGGGCAATCTTGTCTCCAGTAGTTAGTTGGAATGAATTAGAGGAAAAACCATCTTAAAACAGCCCGCGGCGCCGCAGGTGCCGCAGACTAAATAAAACGATAAGGGCTTGGGAGGCAGGATGTGTTCGGGATGAGGAAGGGTGCCGATTGGTCCCTTCCTCCGGACAGACTATTGGAGGGACCAATCGACAGGCGCAAAGCGCCTGCCGATTGGTCCCTCCGAGTCGCCGCCGGAGCAACTGCGAGCCGCGCGCAGCGTGGCTTGCAGTTGCTCCTTTGCTGGCAGCCTGATGCAGCGAGAGGCGCAAAGCGTCTCTCACTGCGTCAGGCCGCTGCCCAAGGGAGCCCCCAGCAGCCGTGCTACGTGCGACTGCCGGGGGCTCCCATGCCTCGCGCCCGCTGTATTTTAGGTACAGCGGGCTTGATTACTAGTTAATAAATATTTGTGTTTCTGTACCTGAATAATACTCTTGTATATAAGAATGAACTTATCACTTGCCTTCAGATGATTTAATAATAGAACAAAATATTCATGGCTAACCCAATCAAAAGCTTTTTCAGCATCAACTAGTAGAAACCTTTATTTTATGTTTCTTACTACGCATGTGGTGAATGATAAATGTACTGATATTATCAGTATAAATCTACACTGATTTGGATGAATATAATTTAATGTATTAAATATAGATGCCAGAATAGCCATGAAAATGTATTTTTAAAGGTTGGGTTAATAAATTTCCAAGCACCTATTGAATTAAAATCCTGTACAATTTTAGAGTTTATGCCCATTTACACCATAAGCTATTCAAGCTATTGTGCTATATCTAAGGTTATATTGTTAAAATCTCCTACAATAATTACATTTCCTACTGTGAAGCTTTCCAACTTAAACAGATATTCAAGAAGAATATCTGATTAATACTGGGTGCATATAATGCACAAAGAGTGTAATCAGTCCCTTAACTATTACCTCTAACAAAGATAAACCTTCCAAGGTCTCTATTTGCCTCCTTTGATATTAAAATTGAGAAACCCCTAGTTTTTGAAATGCCAGGGGCATCCAACTGGTAGGTAATCCATCCCATATTAAATTTAGTTCTGTGATTTTTCGTAACACGAGTTTCCTGTACAAAAGTCAACATTGGTTTATCTTTGTTAAGGTTTCTAAGCAATTAATTTATTTTCATGATATTGCTAAGCCCATTAAAGTTGATTGAAAACACGTTAATACTAACCATCTTCTTAATTCCAGTTGGCTATGTCATGTTATATTAAGAAGAAGAGGTGCAGAGTTCTGAAGAAGAATAGCAGGATACTTATTAAGTACTTGAATCTATGGGGCTTGTTCCTCAGGATTTCTAAATGGCTCGATGGAGGTACACAAACCTTTTTCTGACACACATGGGAATGCACTCATGATTTAGAGCTGGGCAAAAACTGAGAGTGGTGGTCTCAAGGGGTGCATATTTTAGAAGGTAGGCTCCAAATCAGATACATTTACATTAGAAAGATTAGTTGGAGCAGTACCTAACAGATTTTTCTTTGCCTCCCAGCAAGCCCTTTGATTTTACACATAAGTGCTTTCCTCACAATAATTTGACCGCTGAGGAAAACCCCTCAGGGTCGAAATGTGTTTGGTCCATTCTGTGTTGGTCTATTTCATGTGCGGTTAGACATTTGTTGTTTTTAAATTATGATGATTATGTTTTTAATATGTAGAATTAGTGCACTTTATGTAATAAATATTTGTAAAATTAAAAAAAAATTTTTTTGCAACTCAACCTTTAGGTTCCTAACTCTCCCTTTATAGGCCCTGCGAGCAATACTGCCTTGATAACTGGGCACAGTCTCTCTCCAAGGATGACGGTGGTTATTGGGGATGGATTAGGGAGTGTGAGAGAGTTTTTAGACTAATTTACCACCATTTTAGTTATTATCATTGTGGGGTTATATTGTATTTTATTATGTTACATTATATTTTATCTTTTGCTATAAACTGCCACAAGCCAAACTGGTGGGGATAAATAAAAATATAAAATAAATAAATAAATAAATATTAAACAAATTCTTATTCTGCTTCTATTTTATTTAATCAGACCTTTTCACTTATTCTGTTTATAGTTGGACTAAAATATTATATATCAGCCATAGTATATGCTCCTTTTGTTTTATAATCAGCTGTTCAAATTCAGTTGCATCTTTTAGAACTCTTTTCAGTGTTCATCATGATCTTCTTTAATCTTGAAGCTGATTGAAGCCATTTAACATTTATCACTTAATCTCTGATATTTTGCCATAATTTGATTTCCCCCTGAGTATTTATCATCATATCATATGTTTAAAAATCATTTTTATTTGTGTTCTCATTGTGGTAGACTTCTTAGAGACTTAAATAAATTCTGACATGTAAACCATATTTAGGACTGCCAATCCTCCTCTTTTTTCTCAACATTATATTTTGAAGCTTATTAGTTTTTTTTTTCATCCTATGTAAATGGGTTTGTCTCTGCCACTGTTTGAGAATTCTCTCCTTTATGTAAATGGATAACAATTGTAACAGAAAGTGTAGTTTTGGCAGCACATTCATTTTGAATGATTCTTCTTATCCATGAAATTTTAATTTGTTAGCAGGGTGGCATTACTACCAATGAATACGCAACTCGTATTGGCATTAATATAGCCATAGCCATTTATTATGCCTCCACCTCAAAGGGTTAGCCCAGCACAGTAAGGAAGCCTGACCCCTCAGCCGTCCAGCTGCTTAACCCGAAGATCTCTGGATGCCGTGAGCCCTGCTCCATCCCATCCGGAAATGCCTCTGGAATCCCTCACCAGGGAAGTGAACATTGCGGGGCCCACCAGGCATCCACCTCAATTTGGTACCCTTAGGCCATTTGGCTATGATCTCCTGGCCTCCAGCTGGGTAGACTGCACTCATTATCTGCCAGTCTCGTTAAGGAGATCCCTAACCCACAGGGATTCCAGTACATAAACTGGACTCCCTGCCTACATGCTTCTACCATGCCTAAACCATCACTAGATGGGGCTAAAATGGTCCTGTACTTGCCAACCCCGTGGAACTGCCTAAACATTTCATTGTTGTTGCGCAAATGTGACTCAGCCAGCAATCACACCCCCATTCAGAAAGGTGAACTCCATCTCTCCGAAACAAAGGGGGTAAACACAATGTAATCTCAGGGTGGTGGATGACCTTGCTCCCCGGCTCCACCATTGCCTTGTGTACCACTTTATTTACTTTATGCTTAGCCCAGCTGACCCTGGTTGTTGAGCCAAACTCCATAACAACCTGTCCAAGAGGTTGGATCAAAGCAAGAGCGTCCCCAACAAACATTGCTTCAGCACTGTCAAGTCTGATAAAATTCTTGCACTTAGGTCCTGCCCCGACATCCCTAGCAGGTCATTTTCACCCAAGTGGATGATCAGGAATGAAGGTGCCCCTGCGTGGAATATGACATCTGAGACAATCCTCAGAAGCCACGAACGGACAAGGTAATGTGGATGAAGTCATCCAACCAAAGCTTTATGCCCCATCCTGAATCCATGGCATAACAACCTGCCCAGAACAAGATGCTGTGGCCAGCGATGAGGACTGACACCTTCAAGGAAATCTGCCCTAAAACAAGCCAAAGATCTGTCATGCTATACATGGTGGATGTAATCATAAGCCCGTCAGCACCACTGCCCCAATCCCATAATAGCCTGAGGGGACGCCCCATCCAGGTAAGACTGCATGGCTGTGCCAATCCTGAAAGAGTGCATCCCATAAGATTTGAACCCTAGCCCTAGTTTCTCAAGGCAAGTCTTCATGACTGCCATGAATTCAAAATGTGACAGACTAGTCCCACCTTTGTGAATCAATATCCTAGTTCGAGTCAATCCCCAACGACAGGGGTCCCCAACCTATTTATCACTGGGGACCAGTCAATGCTTGACAATTTTATTGAGGCCCGAGGGGGGTAGTCTTTTGCTGAGGGCCACCACCGCTGCCTGAGCTCCTGCTCCACTTGTTTTCCTGTCAATGCCCCTGACTTCCCACCACCTGCTGAGGGGCGCTACCAGCAGCAGCTGCGCAGTGCCACACCAAGGGGGAGCCCCAGCCATGGTGGCTGCTGGAGAGCATCAAAGGTGAGCCGGCAGTAGAGTGGCAAGGCAGCTCCTAAGGCAGCAGCCAGAGAGGAGGATGAGGAGGAGCCGTGGCACGGTACCAACTGATCTACGGATCGGTACCAGTCCCTGGACCGGGGGTTGGGGACCACTGCCCGAGGAGACTTCCAGATAAGAAAGGAATCTGATTCATTAACCCAACCCAACCCAACTCCCTGAAGTAAATAAAATGCCTAACAACTATTCACACTTTAGTAGGGGGAAATTTCCATCTTGCCATGTTCTACATCTGAAGATGCCAGCCACAGTTGCTAGTGAAACATCAGGGACTAAAACTACCAAAGCCACACAGCCTTGAAAGGCCACAACAACTAGTTGACTCTGACTGTGAAAGCCTTTGACAAGCCACAATCCTTAACTTGGGTCTCCCAGTTGCATTAGGCCAATTTTCAAAAATGCACTGCTTTCCTATACTCAGAAACGTATCTGTGTGTAAAATCCAGTATCAATAAATGCAACTGGGGGGAAGGTTTAACTGAAATGAAATTTGTCTGTGACAAGACACTGGAGGTTGGATAATTTTGTTATCTTTTCCAGTATAGACCTTCAATCTTAGTTTTTCCAGTTTATCAACCAAAGCAGATGAGACATGGGGGATCTGTGATTAGGATCTCTCGTTTAACAACAATCAGCCCTATATGGTTTCTTTGAAGGCTGGGGAAGACTCACTGGAGGAAAGTGCAGTTTAAGTTTCCCTTTTGAATGCCTTTCCCATTATTTAAATCACCCCAGTACTCTAAACAAAACAACTGGCTCTGTGGAGGTGAAAAAACTTTACACCTTTTCTTTATATGGCGCTAACAGCTGCTTCTGACCTCCAAACCACCATATGGGATTGTGTCATGCCATCTTTGCACTGTGTAAGAACCTTGGAACTAGACAGCTAGTCTTTAGGTTTTTGCATCCTTATAGATCAAAGGGGCAACTTGTGAGAATCAGTTTTCCTGCATTTAGTTAGGGGTGGGACTCCAAGTCTATATAATCCCATTACCCTATTGTTCACCATTTTCACCAATTACTCTGCTTTATGTATCTCCTGAAGATGCTTGCTCTGCTGTAATTCCCAATAAAAACTGTACCGCATTTGGACTAAATGGAATTGTCGCGGGTCTGTCTTAAAAAGGGATTTTTCTGTGGGCTGCTTCCCTAGGATCCCGATAGACTGCTAATTAGCATTCTAACAGAAATCCTGGGAGAGATCCTAGATGATTTTTTACATTTCTACTTTTGGCTTTCATATAGTTCACAGCTGTGATATGGCAACTGTTCTTACTTCAACAACAGCATATGGAATATGACTTGTGTATCTTTACAGAAACACTGGTTGAAAACTTGGGTTCTTTGTTACTGTGGGATATCCTTTGTTACTTTCAAGTGCTTCATAATTAGAGGTCATAAACTTCCTATTTCAGAAGGCAATTCAACTGAAAGTTTTGTCTGGCAAATTTTTTTACTCAGTAGTGTGTCATCTATGCAGTGACAGAATGAGGACAAGACTGAAGCACACTCAGACTTTCACAATTTTAACCATGAAATTGGAGTGGGGTTACTGTTGGAATTAAAATCAGCAAGTAGTTTGGTGAAGTCAGCCTTGAAAGCTGTTGTTAAGTGAGCCGCTACGTACTCACTAGTGCACCTAATGGTTACTCTGAGGCTGCAGTGGAAAAATCCCAAGCACATAGCTGGGATTCCTTTTGATTAATGTGGGCTCCCACCCACTTCATCCTTTTTCAGTGTTTGTGCTCTGAAGCAAGCTAGTAGTAGTGTTCTCCATTGAGACTCTCTACTGATATGTAGTCATGTGGTCTGCCTGCAGCCAACCACAAGAGGCTTGCAATGTATTTCCTTTGTAACTATCTTTTAAACTTTTGTAATCTGCTTCAGTAAGGGGACTAAAGCAGATAAATATGATGTATTTTTATGTATAATCTTTTTTTCTCTTTTAAACCTCAAAACACTGTGAATCTGGATCTGTGTCTCATCCACAAAGATAACTACATACTTTCATGCCCAGCCCAAAAGTCCCAACAGTTACACAGTTCTATGCCCATTGAAAGCAGTTGACTAAGAAGAGTGCAACTCTGTTTAGGACCTCATGGTGAGCTCCCTGTAAAACTATGTATTTAACATAGCACAGCTAATGAACATTGCTATGGTAACCCTGTAAAGACAATATACCCAAACTCATTTTCTTTTCCTGCGAAGTCACTTTATTACAGTTTATTTTAAGATTAAAATGGAAGCTCTTTAGTTTCTAATTGCATGTCTGTTTATATTGAAGATGATAATTATCTAGACATGAATCCTACCCCACGGTGCCAGAGAGCTGGTAAGCATCACATTTTTTCCCTACTTGTAACCTGTTAGTGATTCATCAGTTCAACCTGCAGCAAGTCTTGTGCTACCATATGATCAAGGCTCACACACTACCACAAAAGAGAACATGTTGAATACAATGTATGTTTATTCAAAGATTGAATAGTAAAGACAGAAGGAGAGTGAGTGGGCAACGGAGGAAGACTGTGAATTTAGTAGGCGAGCAGTTTTATGTGGTGTTCACATAAGGAAAATAAAAAAGAGGCAAAGCTTTATATGAATTGTAATGAAATAGGCATTCATATGCAAAAAGGAGCTCTTCCACCAGGCATTTGGCTGAGACCAGACGTAATCAACAGCGACCAAAGGGCCCCTGCTCCCCCCCGCCCCCCTCAGAATTCCATCAATAAGCCCTGGACCTGTTTGTACTGCTATATTGTTATACTGTTATATTGTGCTGTTGTACTGTTATCTGGTTACAATTATTAGTTATTAGTATAAGGTTATTACATGTTTTTATAGACTGCTTTATGTATTGTTCCTTGTTATGATGTAAACCGCCCTGAGCCTCCGGGGAGGGCGGTATATAAGTATGATACATACATACATACATACATAAATATGGAGAGTAACCTCTGCTGAAGACTTCCTGTTCTGTTTGTAGGTTAGCATTCCTCAGAGAAGACTGAACCCTAGTTTGCATGCTTAAAAATTCCCTGTGTAGAACATTCTTGTTACCGCAGCTGAGTGGGCCATGGCTTCCATGCCATTATCCCATCCTCCTGAAGTCCTGCTCATGATATTTCTGTTTCTGGTGAAAAGGAAAGGTCACCAAAATCTATTACTTCTGTGTATTTGTGACAATGAGAAATTCTCCACCTCTAGGATCACGGAGACTTATTTTCAGGGCTTTCAAGACCTGCCTATTGTATAAAAAATAATAATACATTTTGCCACACTTACCAACATTATCAACATATCTAATTTTGAACATTGCCCCAGAAAGCAGATCCAGAAATCTACACAATGGAGCCATGTACAGAGAAGGGGGGAGGGTCCTACAAAATTGACACAGCAACACCCAGATTAACTCAGTTCACCCTTAAATAGGAACAGTTAGGCAAAAGAAGGTAAGGGGCTGAGTATAAGTAAGTAAGAGGGGAAAGCACTTGGGAGTGGGTGTTGGAGAGAAGAAGGATGATGCCAAAGAGACAGAAAAGGAGAAGAGCTGGACAGGATGAGAGACATGACTGATGCCACCTTCCTGCAGTCAGACTTACCTGGGAGTATCTTGAATTCTCTATGGCTTACATAAGCTGTCTGAAGCCACTCAAATTAACACAGAGCAGTTAGGAGCAGAAGCAGTATGTTGTGATCCTGCAATTCTCTGCCACTCATTCATTATGTCTCCATAGTCTTAAGGTTATTGCTCTGCATAAAAGGATATATTGCTTATCCAATGTAAAAGATGAGCACAGTATTAAAATACAAAGGGCTTGACTTCTCAAGATTCTCTATGCTTGCTGGCAAATGACGAAAATTTACTAATATACATACGTATTAAGAAGATCAGATCTTGAAAGGCTCATAATTTAGCATGGAGAGATAATTTATGGTCCAATATTGTTTTGAATGGACATAGTTGGTATAATTCCCAATAGCTTTTCAGTTGCTGACTAAAGCCTCTTTGCTAGGTTTGAAAGTTGCTGTCATGAACTGCTTTAAATATTTTTTTTAATGCTGTCAAAAAAGGGTGAGGAAAGGATATGTCAGTTTTTTGCTGCTGTGGTACTATTTTTTATTACTTAGGATGTCAGACAACAGAAAAACTAATGGGCCTTCTGACACTACAAAGGATTTGTTGTCTCCTTGTAGATTAGAAATGCCTTAACAGGGGATCCAGCTGTAACAATTATTGAAAAAAATTGATTGTATCCAGCAACTGAAAAACTGGGACATTCAGTTCTTTTTCCTGTGCTTTATGATTCGTGGCACAGCCTTCTGTAGGAACCTAATATTAGAAGCTGCTGAAGTTTAGGTAATCTTAACTAGCCAAGGGACAAATGGGTTGATAAATTACCCTGGAGGAAGCAATTGCAATATGTGCCGGTTATATCAAAAGGAAAGAGGATTTACTGGGTTTCAAAAACAGTGACACTTTCTTCTACATAGTTACATTGGAAAATATGTAGGAGAAAAGAATGTCAGAACTGCAGTCAGCTCAATAAATATTTCACACCGAATAACAATCTTCAAAATGTTCAATAAATATTGGTGGTCTCAAAGTAGCATGCTAAGAATAATTTGTAGGTAGTCCATCTTTGTCCTGACTGAAAGTGAAGAGGAAGAAACCAACTCCAACAACATTCCAAATAAAGAATACTTAAATGTCTTTTTATTGTTCCTTTTAATTCTGTTGTAGTACTTGATTAAAGATGGGTCAAGCCAAATCAGTATCCAGATAATGTACCCTGTCAGCCACTGAGGAAACATTGCTGTTTGAAAATAGGTACAACTTGCCTTCTTTTGTGAGATCTTAAAATGGCCAATGGGTAGTGCAAGACCCAGTGTGGCTTTAGATTGCTGCTGAGTGAGGCTTCCTGTGTTAGTGGGTAGCAACTCACAGCTTAGAGAGAACACTGTATTTATCCACTATACCACAAAAGGAAATATGAATTTGCTTCCAAGACCAGACTCAAGTTATAGGCAACACTTGGAGCCTTTTCGCACGGGGATCTTTGTTGCAAATTGTTTGCGGAATGAAAAATCGCCATTTAAAATAGTGGAATTCGTCGTTATGCATACCTGCCTTTGTAGTGGAATCAGTTGCGTTTTTTAGCGTTTCCCACAGGCTTCCGGTCTCGGCAGAAATCGCTAGAAAGGAAGCGCTATTGCCAAGCTCGTCCCGCCCCTGGCCGTCAAGCAGCCAATGGGCAGCCGTTAGCATGCTCCCAAACAGCCCCTTTCCCTTTAATAAAGGTTTTTTTTAAAAAAAACAGACCCATAGCAACGAATCTAGGTAGATTCGTTGCAACGGAGAGACCCATCCAGCTGCCTAATGTGAGCTGTCGTTTGATTGTATGATCGTTGGCACGCTGCCTCGAGTGATAAAAAAAAAATCCCCCCCCCTCTCACGGGCCCGATTTTCGGCTGAATTAATGTGTAAAAAATAAAGGTACTTTATTTCAGCAAACGGGCTTTTATGTGGTTTGTGCTTAGTGACTAAAGGTGAAGGACTGAAGCCAGGGAAGCCTCTAAACAGAAAGAGGCTCGCTGGTGCGTTTATCCCCGCTCGCTCGGAGAAAAAAAAATGGCGATCGCTTCGCCGGAAGTTTGGAGGACAGGCTCAGGAGGAGGGACTTTGAAGAACCTGCAACAATGGTAACGCACAGGTCTTTAGCGCTATTGTTGCAGATTGGTTGCAGGAGTGTATCGCTATCCGGAGGGTGAATCCACTTTTCTGGATTCCCCTGAAAGCGCTACAACGAAGCGCTTTTTGCGGGTCGGTTTCAGGATTGTTGAAGATTGTCTACGACGTCGTGGGTTATGGCAAATTAGTAGCGTTTCCAAGTAGCAACCATTGTGCTATTTTGAAGCCGTGCGAAATGGCCCTTGATTTCCCTTTAACATACCTGTTCTATTTAATACATTTGCACTGCTTTTGACATGTTCATCTTAAAGTTTTGGTAATATCACATATTTCTGCCATAATACAGACAGTATGGATGAATAATGATTCATGCTGTGATTATCATGCTGACCTCATGTTTAATAGAATCATAGAGTTGGAAGGAACCTCCTAGGTCATCTAGTCCAACCCCATGCACAATGCAAGAACTTACAACTACCTGCCTACCCACAGTGAGCCCAATTTCATGCCCAAGTGATCCTCTCCACCAAAAATCTCTGGAATTCAACCTGGTCTGGAGGTAATTCACCTGCCATCCCACAGTGGTGATCAACAATTCCCTGGATATGCAAAGAAGGGCCACAAGAAACAAACACTGGCATATCCCTTCCAGCCCAAGGAAGGCAAGGATACACAAGGGCTCATCTGCTGAAAATTTTCCTGGTTTCTTAGCTTTCAAAACAAGGCAGAATCAACACTCCATCAAAAAGTATATTTGCAAGTACAACAGCAGGATGCCTGATTTGAAGGAAAGCAGAATTTCAGTACCAGATAAATGGATTATATCTGTAGATATATCACAAAGTACACGCAGACCTTTGTATGGAACTGAAAATAAGTAGAATTACTAACTTTCCATTAAAAAAACACCTTAAGACATTGTTCAAAAAGAATTGGGGTTCCACTGTCCCTGTCCTTTATACCAGCTGTCCCTGTCGGTGACCAGGACCGGTCTGTGGATCAGTTGGTATCGGGACACAGCTCCTCCTCATCCTCCTCCCTGGCTGCTGCCTCGGGGGCTGCCCTGCCACTCTTCTGCCTTTGGTGCTCTCCAGTGGCCGCCATGGCTGGGGCTTCCCCTCAGCGTGCCACTGCATAGCTGGTGCTGGCAGCGCCCCCCAGCGGGCAGCGGGAAGTCAGGGATGCTGGTGGAAAAGCAAGCGGAGCAGGGGCTCAGGCGTCGATGTCCCTTGGCAAAAGACTACCCCCCCCCCGGCCTCAGTAAAATTGTCAAGCGTTGACTGGTCCCGGGTGATAAAAAGGTTGTGGACCACTGCTTTATACTTTAACTGTCTTCTTGCCAACAGTAGGCAAGATACTTTTAAAAGTAAAAAATTGAAGCAAGTAATGAGACTGGCAATTTGTCAGTAATTTATGTGTGAGAATGGGCAGGGCCTAATGAGCCTTTGGTCCAGCTAGACTTATCATTGGCCATTAGTGATCTGATTGGCTGGCTAGATTTTTAAAATGTTGCTTCTGGAGCAGCTGCCACCACAGCAGATCTTCCATGCATGACTGAAGATGAGCCCTGTGTATGCCAGAAAACATCTTTAAACCATAAACAGTTTCTCTCTGAAATGCTGAAAAGTTACTATAAGAGTTATGCATGACCTCACACCCTGGCATTTAGTAGATGGCTGTGCCTCCTAAGCTTGCCATTTTGTTCTTGTGCCCACTACCCTGTGTCAGAATTCCAAAGGTATCCTCAGGCTTGACAAGGTTGGGGAGCTGATCTACACATTACAATGTCTTCGTTGTGGAACAACATGAAGACTCTGCATCAGACTTTTTGTGCCTCCCAGATGCAAAGGAGAAGCAGCTTTAGCCTCCCCTTTGCTGTTTTTGTCTCTGTACACTGCCCCATCAAACTGCAATTGGCGCATTTGTGAAACTTTTGTGTAGCCATTTCAGTACCATGAAGCCAGTAGCACTGCATGTGGTGGATTGCAGACATGTAAATAACTTGGGGGGAGAGGCTAAAGTTCCCTGCCTGTTTTGGTCCTAAACAGGAAAAAATCCAGTGTGCCCCCAGGAGGTGCCAAGCTCCCGTTATGGATGTGATGGAAAGTTCTCATGTTATTTTGCAACAAACACAAGGACTTTAGAATATGTAGATGGAGTGTCTTAGTTTCTGTTTCTGTAAATAATTTCTCTATTGGCATGGTGAGCTAAATTTAAGGATTTGATTTAAGCTGATTTAATCCTCTTACTGATTACAAGATGCTAAATTTGCTTCAGTCTACACACTTTGATTTGATTCCTTTCCAGATCCATCTGCAGTGAAGAAGAATGAAATGTGTCAAGAGATGGGAAGAATTACAGATAATAGGATGGGCAGAAACAGTTTATACTACATGATGGTAAATAGTGGCAGCTTTAAAAACAACCATTGGTAGGAAGTTATTTGGTTGGTGCAGCTGCTTGCTTGGCAGCTCTGTCCATTACTTTATGCATGCACTATGAGCATCTCTCTCTCTCTCTCTCTCTCTCTCTCTCTCTCTCTCTCTCTCTCTTTCTCTGGATGTCTGAAGTGGTGCTACATTGAAAATGAGAAGAGCCATCCAATATGCACCCAGCTAGCTTTTCTCCATGCAGGCGTTATAATTTTAAAGCACTCACTCTACATAGCTTATGTGAATTTTTACTGCTAGCTAAAAAGACAGCAGAGATTTATGATCTGATCTACACATATCCTCAGTTTCCTTTGAAAGCAGCTGGAGTGTGCATTGGGGGAAATAAACTAGGGAAGAAAATTTTAAGCTCACCCTTCATCCTTTTACCCAACACCAATCAGATATATTTTCAATAGTGAGTTAACAGGACAACTTCTATTCTTATTTTGAGGGTGTTTAAATGATTTGGTTGACTAGCAGGAGGGCATCTTGGGCCCAAAGAAAGACATGCACAACATTTCTTTTGGCTTAAAACATGGTCACAGCTTTTATTAACCCCATAAGAGTGCTGGGACAGCATGGGAGAGGGAGCCTTGCCTGGTAGTCAGACAACTACCAAAACCTAGACCCCAGCGGCCTGCAAATGAGTACCCTCCAGTTCCCGGCTGGGAATATGGGTCTCCTTGCTGCTGGGTTACCACCGAAAGGGAAGTGTCCACCTGAGGCACCAAGGGGGGCAAGTTCCATGTCTCCACTCCTGCTCACAATCCTGCCACCTCTTATGGAGGCCCCCAACCTTTGAAGTCCAGTACACAGACTGAACTCCCCCCAAAACAGGCTCCATCCCATGCGTCACTGCAAGCTGTGACAAATTCACGATAAATGCAACAACATAGGTGAACAACTTAACTATAACCCAACATAATAAAGGGGCAGTGAGAGGGAAGCTGTCGTCCAGCAGCAACCTGTGATGAGGCATGGACATCATTACAGCGATCACATCATTCCTGTTTCCAGGCACAATTCAGTTCTTATATTTAAGGCCCCAAATGGATTGGGGCCAGGACTGTTTCTTCCCATACTGTCCAGCTCCCATGTTAAAATATGTCTCTCAAGCCCCTGCTCCCTCCACACTCAGAATTAGAGGTGAAGTGGGTGGCAACAAGACAGGGCCTTTTCTATGATAGTACCATGCCTTCGGAATGCCCTCCTCCTTGAAGTTCAACTGGTACTTATTTCATTTTAGGCACCAGGTTAAAATACATATTTTTAACCCAGGTTTTAATTATGGATTTATGTTGTCAGCTTTTTAATGGTATGCACTTTGTTATGGATAGTTTTATGCTGCTTGTGTTTTTAAAAAATTGTGTTTTAAAGGTTTCTGTTTGATACAATAGTTTTTAAGTTTAAGCTGCCTAGAGCAGGGCTCTGAAGAGTCACCATAGGAACATTCTAAATAAATGGATATTGAAAAAATTAAATTATAAAAATAGGATTTTATACTTTCTTTATGACATAGTCTGAATCAGTTACAGGGAGATTAAATTTGGACAAGGGAAAGATGTTTTTATCTTATATAAAAATGGCATAGTAAAAGTAATTAAAAAAATGTTGATGACACAAGATAGCCCAAAATTAAATTGAGCTTTTAAGCTAACTTAAAAGCCCCACTTGATTGAAGGAGAGTGCAACTGTAAAGACAGATTACAAATTGACATTGATAGAATACTACTTGTTAACGAATATGTAAGTCCATTGAGTTCAATATATGCCTATGTGTGCAATATATGTATGTGAAATTATCTGTGTAAATTATTAATGCTAGCATTAAATTGAAAGGTATCTAGGGCAGTAGAAAAATCAATGCATTTTACATCTACATAATTTTTCTAAGGCAGCAACCCTGCCAGTTTCAGTGTAAGATGAAGCCAACTTCATAGCATGAAAACTGTAAAGATTAGATTTCTTTGGGGAACAACTGTCTTTCTGATGCTAGTTTAAAATAAATCCTTTTACACTTGAAACCTACAATAAAGTCTCAATTGAACTTTGGTCAGAGACAGCAAACATATCCCAGAAACATTTAAAATGCATTTCATGCATTCATCTCAAATACAGAATACAGAATACAGATGAACTGGAAATCACAGCTTTAGGGTATATGCTTCTCAACTGTGTGTTTTTAGAAGCTGGGGGTTGGCATGCAAAAGGCATTGGTCCAAAGGTCCACTTCTAGCGGTTTCCGAAGAGGGTGCCCACATCCTACCATTACATCCAATGGAGAGTCCGTCCCATAGCATATAATGGAGGGATGGGGGTAACCTCTTTGGGAGTCCCTAGATATGGACCCCTTGGACCAATCATTCTGAAATTTAGTGAAGAGTCAGGGAAGAGCCTCCCAGAGTGACCCTGGAAGTTTGGAGGTTCTATCTCAATCCATAACCTTCCCAGGCCCCAGAAAAGCCAGAAGTGCTGAAATTCCCATTATAGAATATGGAGGAAGGGGATTGGCTGCCTGGATTGATTGACAGGTGGGAAAGAGTCACATATAAGGCGTGTGGATATTTTCTGCCATTCCCAGCATCACATTTGAAGGGTAAGGAGCATGAAATGGTGGCAGACAAGGCGAGACAGAAGAAAAGGTGAGGAATGGCTAGGGAGTGAGATAACATTTAGCGCTTTGCCATTCAGCTGGCAAAACTCAATTTGTACTGATGTGCAGAAATGATTCAAATCAATGCTGCGGATTCCTGGTGGTGTTTCCACGCCTGCCTTTTGCCTGAGAGGGAAACCACCCACTCACCCACTCACTCGTTGCTTTGAATAGAGACAGTTCTACAAAACCATTTCTATAACTGACCTTCATAGAGTTGCTTTTGTATTTTTGTCTTTGAGGGGGAGTGAAACCCTTTTGCTTTTTCACATTGTTAAACTGTAGTTTTTGGAACACTCATCACAACTGACATGGCACTATTCTATCTCCTCCCTCACTTACACATTTATTTCATGATCTTTTCCATAACGGGGGCATAGCTAACAGTAGCAACAGACTTCTTCAATCAAAACAAGGCACAATGTGCCCCTGCATCAAACTGTCATTGATACCCACAAGTGGTCTAGGGCAAGCCAGGCCACTAGCACCTGACACTCTTAAAGACTAGCAGCAACCATGCTTGGACCATCTGACCTTGCTCATGAACTCCACTTCTCTGTACAGACTGGGCATCATGTACACATCATCAATCAAGACAAAGAACATCCTCCTTCCTGACCATCTTCTCCCTCTTGACCATTGTTTTGACAAGTGTGGCAACCAGACTTCTTTCTCCAAGACTCATCATGAAGAGAAATGGTTTGTTTCCCCCCATCCCCCCTTGCTGTCCAAAGCCAGCCAGAGTTGGATTACTCTCATCAGCCAGGCATTAGGTATTATCCATTTCCAGAACCTTCCAGAATCTTCCTATTTTCCCTCAAGTATCCCCCTTTTGTTAATCCCATCACTGCTATCAGAGGCAATCACACTTTTTGTCCAAAGCCCATCCAGTCTATGTGCTTTTTCACCATGTACATGGCTGGGGAAAGAGTATAAGATCCCATCATTTGGGTTCCCAAATCACCTCTTTGGTGACCATCCTCTCTGGAGACCTTGTATCTTGCCTGGATTGGATACTACCTGCTTGGCGTAGTAGTTAAGAGTGGAGGCCTCTAATCTGGATAACTGAGTTTGATTCCTCCTCTTCCACATGCAGCCAGCTGGGTGACCTTGGGCCAGTCAAAATTCTCTCAGAGTTCTCTTGGCCTCACCTACCTCACAGGGTGCCTGTTGCGGTGAGAGAAAGAGTGTAAATCACTTTGTGACTCCATTGGGTAGTAAAAAGCAGGGTATGAAAAAACAGCTCTCAAATTTGTTGGATCCCTTCTTTCTGCATGATTCCATGGCTCATTAATTTTCTTGTAACTTGGACCTGCTGATGCTGTTGATGTAGCAACATGGAATTGATTTTTAAATGCAGCGAAACCAAAACATTGTGTTTAACTTGGGGGATTAAACAGCTGTGTTGACAATTCAAAGCCTGAGGGCAGGATTGCCTGCATGTCACAAATGCAGGCAATTGACAAGTCCAAGAGTGGCAACTTTGAAGAGATAGCTGTGACACTCAGAGTCTCTATGCTAGTGCTCTCTGTCAGATAGGGGAATCACATATTGTGTCTTGACAAGCCAAGAAAGCTCTGTTGAATGCTGAAGTCTTATAATTTATTGCAGTGATTTTTTTGTCCAGGTTTGCACTAGAAATGAGCTGTTCAAGTACATACAGTGCCTCTGGCCATCATTGATATGGATAGACAGGTTGGCTTCTTCAAAGAGAAGGACTGGCCTTTTGGGGGAGTGCTGGCTGATGGAGGAACCAGACCTCTAAGCCCAAGCTGAATCTCTGCATAGATTTTCTTCCCTGAAAAAGAATCTAGTATTCATAGGATATTATTATAAAACATGTGCCTTTGAAAACTGGATGTGATGAGGTGGCAACTCCAGAGGGGTCCAGTCCACAGCAGTGAATAATTCCCAGCTCAGCTGGAAAGAAAAGGGACTGGCCAGAAGGGGAGGGGGAGCACTGATAGGAGAGCAGGATATGGCCCGAGAGTCCAGTGATTTAAAAAGTGGACCAGCAGCTCAGAGTGCAGGGTGGTACAGAGTAAAAGAGTAAGGGGTGAAGTGCCAACCAGGGAGGAGGAGATTATGATTGTTACAGTGGTGGGGGCATATGTACCATGTGAGTACATCTCCAGTATGCATGAACTGGTCACTTTTTTGTGGTGCAGGGGTTGCATTTATGCAAACATGGTAAATATGAACATTGCCCCTGTTCATGCAACGTGGCTGTGGTAGAAATAGGGAGGTCTGTGGGTAGTATACTCTCCCAATACATGTGACAAGAAGGCTGGTAACATGTCTGGGTGTAACTTATGAAAAGGGTGTTGTACAATTGTAGGAGCTTCACACACCTTCACAAATCTAAAAGGCCGTGTCCTAGATCAGTGGTCCCCAACCTTTTTATCACCGGGGACCACTCAACGCTTGACAATTTTACTGAGGCCCACTGCCCTAATGCTCTCTGACTCTGGTCACTATGGTAATGTTTAAACATCCCTTCAAAATAAGATACAGACGCGCCACAACAATGAACATAAGGAACATTTTATTTTCATGGAAATTTTAACTCATGACAAAAACCCGGCTGAGACTTACCTCGGCCGAACATTGATGAAGCGGAGGGCTTGCTGGGAGAAGGAGGCGACTACCCAGTGGCCCTCTAGCGTGCGTGCTGTCGGAATGCAGCACGCACAGCGTCAAGGACAAGGCGGGACCCGTGGCGGCTATTTAAGTCGCCACGTGCGTGGGTCTTGTCCTCTTTGCCAGGAACGCCGCGGGAGCTGCTTCCCTCCCACCCAGCCTATGTTGTATACAAAATTGTTAAGGTTTTTGGAGTGGATGTTTTGTTCAATAATTGTCACAGCTGCGGGTTTGCATGGGATGGAGCCTGTTGGCAGGGAGTCCGGTGTGCGATCGGACTCCCTGGGGTTTGGGGCCTCTCTACGAGGTGGCGCGTATACAAGCGCGGCTTACCCAGCTGAGAGGCCAGGGGCTCGTTTGCCAGGTGGCCTGGGGACAGTCAAAGCTGGTTGACGCCAGGTGGCTCCCCCGCATAGGTCGCTTCCCTTAGTGGCGGACTTCAGTAGGCAAGGGGATCTGCTCTCCCGGCTGGCAATGGTGCGGGTCCCCAGGGCGCCTCTGGACTCCGTGGGTTGTTGGTGCAGTCTGCTGACTGCTAGTTCAGGCTCCCTCTCCCATGCTGTGCCAACCCTCCCGTGGGGAGGTAATAAAGCTGTGGCCTTCTTCATCCGAGCATTGGTGTCGTGTCTTATTCCAGCACATAATGCCCTCCTGCAAGTCAATGACAAATCAATGGGAACCCTGAGCTTGTCTGGGAGTGATGGGAGACAATGAGTGTGTTGTAAAGGGCCAGGGGGGGGGATGAAGTAAAGGGCCGGGGGGGAAGGCGTCCTTCGCTGGCCACCTCCTGTTAGTCGATGGACCACACAGGTTGGGGATTGCTATCCTAGATCATTTGTACTGTAATTTTTTCAGTTTGTGATGCAGACTAGTAAAACCATACAGCTCAGTCAGAGGATCGGATGCATATCATTGCCCACTTTATTGGTTGGATACTTGGTAGTTATAGAATGAAAAGATAAACCACAGAGGATTTTTGTCTCTGCTGCTGAACATCAATATTCAGTGTTCTTAATTTTACAGCAGTGGAAACAACAACGAGTGGCTTGTATCCATTCGTAGCTTGAATTAATGAGGGTGGCAAAGCTTCATTAAAACCTAAGATTTATCCTATTTTGTGTGAAGTGCTTCTTCACTCTCTCTAATAATAATCGTATGTATCATCTATAACATGGTAGTCCTTTCTAAACCTGCAAATACCATCAGATTTATAAAGGTTGATTGTATATTATTCTGTACCACTCTTCATCTATGCTAGACTTATACAGTTAACTTTCAAAAATGACTTCAGGACTGGATTACTGTCAATGAAATAAATAAATAAATAACACTTTTTTTTTTTTGCGAAGTGCTAATTTTCATAACCTGGAGCATTGTTTAGACTTGTAGACTTCCTGTGTGTATCAGACCCCCATGTGTATGTCTGTATGTCTATAAATGTTGGGACTTTTGGACTAGACTTGGTCCTGAGTCGCTCCAGAAAAATAGAGCTGTAGAATAACAGAAAGTGCAGAAGGCACACAGAAGAAATACCCATGGCTTGGCTGTCTCTTCCCTCTAGCAGTGAGGCCAGCCAGAGTAGTATTTTAAGTGAGAAGGGGGTTTTCTGTCAACCAACTGTTAGGCAGAAGGGGAAAGTTCCCCCCCTCAAAGGACAGCACAAGTACCTCTACAGACTCCCCTGCATTGCTCTTAGAAGAAAACGCCTCCTTCCCCTCAGTTGGGGGCTTCACTGCAGGCCTAAGTAAGGTGGGAGTAGTGCACTCATCAGCCACTTGCCAGCTCCAGCAGTGATCTGAGGCAAAGAGAGGGAAATTGTTGGACATAACAGTTAGGCCTGTGCAGTAGGCCTCAAGTCTTTCAACTCAACAACAACCTGTGTGGGAGGCCTTAATGTTTCTTCTCCACAACAACCCTGTCCAAAGCAGCCCTTTCTGCCTGGGAAGCTGATATTTATAGTCTGCAGATGAGCTGTAATTCCAGGAGCTCTCCAAGCCTCACCTGGAGGTTGGCTACCCCTGGGTTAGAAATATTCCTGGAGGTTTGGAGGTAGGACTTCAAAATCATACAATGCCTCAGAGTCTGGCCTTCAAAGTAGCTATTTTTGCCTGCAGAGCTGATCATTATAATCTAGATATGAGCAGCAATCTAGAGACAATGGTAAAGGCTCACAGACTGCAGTTGGGTGGAGTGGTGCGGATGTGTCCCTCCTGGGCTATGTTCTTTCGCCAGCCCTTATCAGCAACTGTTTGTATTTTGGGGCACAGACAGACCAGCATCAGTCTTGTGAGTCTGGAAAGTGTAGGAAGCTCTAAAAGAATATTTACAGCCTGAAACTGTAAATGGTGAACAAGCAACTGGCTGCAGAGACATGGGAACTGAAGTGACTTTTTTTCAAGATTGGCCTGGTAAATAAAAAAAACCAAAACAGTATTTGCCAGGAAGGTCCTATGAACTCAAAGGCATAAGTGGCCTATAATTTCAAGAGGAGTTAGCTTTACAGGAAAGTAGACAATGGCCACAGGATTGGAAAAGGTCAGTTTACATTCCAATCCCAAAGAAGGGCAATGCCAAAGAATGTTCAAACTACCGCACCATTGCACTCATTTCTCATTGCACTCTAGCAATGTTATGCTCAAAATTTTAAAAGCTGGACTCCAGCAATATGTGGACCGAGAACTTCCAGAAGTACAGGCTGGATTTTGAAGAGGCAGAGGAACTAGAGATCAAATTGCCAACATTCGCTGGATCATGGAGAAAGCTATGGAGTACAAGAAGAACATCTACTTCTGCTTCATTGACTATGCTAAAGCCTTTGATTGTGTGGAGCACAACAAATTGTGGCAAGTTCTTAAAGAGATGGGAATACCAGAGCATCTTATTTGTCTCTTGAGAAACTTATATGCAGGTCAAGAAGCAACAGTGAGAACTGAACATGGAATCACTGATTGGTTCAAAATTGAGAAAGGAGTTCGGCAAGGCTGTATACTGTCGCCTTGCCTATTTAACTTGTATGCGGAGCACATATGAGAAAGGCGGGATTAGAGGCATCACAAATTGGGATCAAGATTGCAGGGAGAAATATCAACAACCTCAGATATGCAGATGATACCACTCTAATGGCAGAAAGTGAAGAGGAACTAAAGAGCCTGTTGATATGGGTGAAGGAGGAGAGTGCAAAAGTTGGCTTGAAACTCAACATCAAGAAAACAAAGATCATGGCATCCGGCCCTCTCAATTCCTGGCAAATAGATGGGGAAGAAATGGAGATAGTGAGAGATTTTATTTTCCTGGGCTCCAAGATCAATGCAGACGGGGACTGCAGCAAAGAAATTAAAAGACACTTGCTCCTGGGGAGGAAAGCTATGGCAAATCTAGACAGCATCCTAAAAAGCAGAGACATCACCCTGCCAACAAAAGTGCGTCTAGTCAAGGCTACGGTATTCCCAGTTGCAATGTATGGCTGCGAAAGTTGGACCATAAGGCAGGCTTTTGAACTCTGGTGCTGGAGAAGACTCTTGCGAATCCCTTGGACTGCAAGGCGAACAAACTAGTCAGTCCTAGAGATCAGCCCTGCTTGCTCCTTAGAAGGCCAGATCCTGAAGATGAAACTCAAATACTTTGGCCGCCTCATGAGAAGGAAGGACTCCCTGGAGAAGAGCCTAATGCTGGGAGCGATCGAGATCAAAAGAAGAAGGGGACGACAGAGAATGAGGTGGCTGGATGGAGTCACTGAAGCAGTAGATGCAAACTTAAATGGACTCCGGGGAATGGTAGAGGACAGGAAGGCCTGGAGGATCATTGTCCATGGGGTCGCGATGGGTCGGACACGACTTCGCACCTAACAACATAACAAAGACAGTGAGACTTTGGGGGAAACTAGGTGATCCCACTTTTATTAGGCAACGATTTGGCCTTGTGGACAACGATAGGAACTGCAGTTGCAAGCAGTAGGCCTCAGGCTTCAGAAAGTCAGACATCACCAGCCAAGCAACCAATGGGTTTCTGGGGACATGTGCATTCCTTCTGAAATGATGCATGTGAGGGGAGAGAGCTTTCTCTTCAGCCTAATTTCCTGGAGATGAGCTGTACTTCCAGGGAATTCACAGACCCCACCAGGGAATTCACAGACCCCACCCTAAACCTCAGTGGGATACAATGCTACACAGTCACTGCCTTGGGACCTGATCTTTATAGTCTGGAGATGAGCAGCAATTCCAGGAAATCTCCAGGCCCCACTTGGAAGTTGGCTGTCCCTGGTCTGAAAATTTTATCAACCATAAAAAAAATGGAGACAGAAGGAGCATGGTGGATACCCGTGTACTGTGACTACTACCCATGTGTATTAGGGGAGGGGGAAATTTTGCTGTCTGTGGCCTAATTCACAGAAGAAGGGAAATGCTGTTGAACACAGAACTGGGAGGAATTGGTTGCCATGTAACTCCCCCTAAGAAGAGTCTCCAGTCTGATTTTCCCTTCACATATTTGAAGAGATGGCTCTGGAAAGCTCATCTGTAACCACTATGCCACAATTCCCAAAGGTCAGTCCTCTCCCACACTCAGTGAACATTCCACACCACAGGTTCTTGACACCCATATCTCCACACCCATGCCCTCATTTGCCACCACGCCACCACAACCTCCCACACAACACACACATTCAACTCCATGCCCTTACAGACTGGACAACTCCTCCCCTTCCTCTTCCCACCACCAAGCTCTAGCACCTGTTGTATTCCTGGATACAATGGGCTTTGTCCCTATTCTAAAATAAAATTGGTCTGAGGATTGTGAATGGTTTGGTAATTTAGGAGTGCATACATTTGGGTCCCCCAATGACTATGGTGTTCATTAAACTATGGTATTCATTAACCTATGATGTTCATTAACCTCTGGATTGCAGTTGGAAAATCTGAAGATAGTAATTATCTTGAAAACAACCATGTATATATGATTCTTTTATTTAACTCAGAGAAGGTTCATCTACATATTAAGCAAACCTGCTTAAACTTGGACATGGTAGTAGCAAGCAAAAGAATTAGGTAGACCAATAATATTGAGATAGGAATGACTAGTTTGTTACAAACACATAAAAGTGAATTTACATGCCGGTATTATTGCATTACCTAAAGAGATAAAGTGATGTGAGGAGATGTTATCACCTATCTGTATGCATCTTGCTCATTGATGGAAAATTGTATGACTGAGGCTTCCTTGAGTTGGTATTCATGGGTTTAGGCTCTGAGGTTTTCATGAGCAGTGGACAGGGACATGAAAAACATATTCTTGCTCTCTGTTGCATGTAAAACCTGCATACCAATGAACAGATCCTTATATTTTTCATTGTTGAGAACCCCAAATTCATATATTCACCAAATGATATAAATAGTACACAGAAGTCTACTTCATTGTTTGTAGAATTGCATATCACAATTGTGACAACCACAAAGATGAATGTATTTGTTGTTCCTTATGGCAAGTGCATCATCTCAAAATATCTGAAGAAGCAGATGTTTCAGTACTTATTTTGTACTGCCTGTATAGACCTGTGGTGTCATGCCCATTTCCCCCAGTAGCCCTTTGCCATATGCACTTCATCAAAAAAGGTTTCTTAAAGGCCTGTTTTCTCCTTTACAGATGGGCCTTCCCCCTGCCCCTTGGGGTGAATATAATCTACACTGAAGGATGCTGCATCATCCTCAGTAACCCACCCTGGACTGAGGAATGCTGCAAACCAAATACCTGTTTCCTTTGCTCATTGGGATGTGCTTTATGACCTTTCCAAAGCACTCTACTCTTGGAAGAGTGCACAATCTCTCATGGCAATGGTTAAATTACTGGTGCCAGGTATATTGATGTTAATTGCTATTTATGAAAACTTGCGAATTAAAGATCTTTCTGAGCAGTACATCTTGTGTTGCCAAAAGTATGCATTAGCGTGATAGTTAATTAAGTGGTAGTATTTCAGCGAGACTTTGAGATGGCGTATTCATTACTGGTTTCTTTAGGACAGCTTTGAATACTCCTTACAAAATGTATTTTTATTTATTTATTTATTTATAGTGTACCCTCAGGTACACTAGGCCCTGACCGCGAATGGCCTTGAAGGTAATTACCAGAACCTTTAGTCTGATCCGGAATTCAACTGGCAGCCACTGCAGTTGGTGGAGAATGGACTGGATGTGGGACCTCCACGGTGTTGCTGTGAGGATCCTGGCTGCTGCATTTTGGACCAGCTGTAGTTTCCGGGTCAAGGCTAAGGGCAGGCCTGCGTTGAGCGAGTTACAGAAGTCCAGTCTAGAGGTGACCGTCGCATGGATCACTGTAGCTAGGTGTTCTGGGGCCAGGTAGGGCACTAGTAGTTTGGCTTGACGGAGATGGTAGAATGCCAGCAGTGCTACCTTTGTGATCTGAGCTTTCATTGTAAGGGAAGCGTCCAGAATCATGCCTAGGTTCCTGGCAGAGTCAGCCATAGAGAGCTGTACACCATCCAGGACAGACAGGCGCGCTTCCTCACATGGGCCCATCCTACCTAGCCACAGGACCTTCATCTTTGAAGGATTGAGCTTCAGGCGATTCTGCTTCAGCCATCTCGTCACTGCTTCCAGGCAGCTGGCTAATGCTTCTGGGGGGGGAGTCAGGGCGGCCATCCATCAGGAGGAAAAGCTGGGTGTCATTGGCATATTGATGACAACCCAGCCCAAACTTCCGTACCAGTTGTGTGAGAGGGTGCATAAACATGTTGAATAGGATAGGAGAGAGGACCGCTCCTTGTGGAACTCCGCAAGTAAGTTGCCGGCGGTCTGATGTTTTCTCTCCTATTGCAACCCTCTGTCCACGATCCCGGAGGAAGGAGATCAGCCATTGGAGGGCTGTTCCTCGTATTTTGGCATTGAATGAGAAATGATCGGTATGAGAAAGCAAGCAAGAAAGACTGGCATCACTGCATGAAGAGGACTGTATTGGTCCCTCTTAATTTATTGCTGATTGCAATTTGCTGGGACAAATTTACCAGGCCACCAGATGTCACTGTGACCTTTCTTCTGTAATGGAATGCATTTTATATGAATAATTCACATCCTGCTTGGGTGCAGCAGAATGTTTGTATAGATACAACTAGGATTTTAAGAAAAACCTTATTTTCCAGTGCATGAAAAATAGGAACATTTAATGATTCCCTACCTCTGGCTGCAAACTAGCAAGTGTAAAAAAACAACAACACAGTTTACTGCAGTTTTCAAGGTCTTATTCTTTCCTTGACGTGACAGATCTGTACACGTATAAAACACTGGGCAAAGCAGTTTTGAAGTGATCGGAATTCACCAAAGATTTTTGTTCTGTGTGGTGTTTTACTGATATACACCTGTGTACTGTTAAAACACAGCACAAAGAGATTCTGATATAATACAGTGTTTTATTAATATGGATTTGTAATTTGGTAATACATACAGGGGGGAAAAGCTGCAACTATACTGGAGTAACTGAAAACTGCAAAACCTCCTGCACATTCAAAGTGCACTGGATCAAATTTTGCAATAAAAATAACTCAGTGGAACATATTGAATGAATTAGAAACAAGGCCAGGTAATTCAGAACTCTAGAATCTAGAAAGAAATTAAGGTAAGGAGAATATCAGAACCATTCTGAGACAGTGTACACTCAACAATCCTAACAGCTCAAACATCAGAAGAACAGTTGAGTTTTTATATCTTGCCTTTCAGTACCTGAAGGAGTCCCAAAGTGGTTTACAAACATCTATCCCTTCCTCTCCTCATCACAGACACCTTGTGAGGCAGGTGGGGCTGAGAGAGCTCTAGGAGAACTGCTCTGTGAGAATAGCCTAAGAGAACTGTGACTAGTCCAAGATCACCCAGCTAGCTGCATTTGGAAGAGTGGGAGATCAAACTCAGTTCTCCAGATTAGAGTCCGCTGCTCTTAACCAGTACTCCACACCGGCAAATATTAACTCAGGCAAGTATACAGTTTACCTGGGATAATTTCTGAAATAAGATGCTATATTCCATATTAAGAAAGCATAGAGATCAGGACACAGTAGTGGCAGAGGAAGCATCTCCAGGGAGGTCTAGAAACTGTCTTGGTCTCCTGAGGTTTTTAACCAAGAGCCTATGAAATTACCACCATCATTGTTGAACAGTTCCAACCATCAGCTGCTAATCTTCTTTCACATCATGGTGCAAGCAGGAAATCAGAATCCTATGCAGAGAGAAGCTGGCTTGGTGTGCAGTGACTCCTTTTGAATTCTATAGGACAACATAAATTGGATACAGTTTGGGTCACAGCCCTATGCCTCATTCTAGTTACTGGAAATGGTGAGTAGGTAAGGCTGGTTGTAGAAAGGATGAGCAAGGAATAGAATACTGGATGTAGTTGCTAGATGTGTGTGATGAAGATGAGTAGACACAACTGAACTTCTTCTTTCCCCCACATCATCAGACTTGTTGGTAGGAGGGGATTGCTCATAAGAGGATAATGTAACAATGGCTACAGTGTCCCCCAAATCTGCTTTCTCCAGAATAGTTTCCTTAAATTCAGGGTAATCTCTGCAGTTTATGTCTTGGACATTTTAGTATAAGCTCCACATGATATCAAAGAATAACAGACGTCAAACATGAAAGGATGAAAGATGACCCCCTCTACACACACACACACACACACACACACACACACACACACACACACACACCACCACCACCACCACCACCCAACAAGAACTTGCTGATTTTTATAATGCTTCTTGATTTTCTTCTGTTTTCTTATTTAGAGCCATCTTTACTGCCAACCTGCCCTTCCAGTTGAGGTCCATTTCATTCTCGATTTCCTGTCAAATATAGCTGCGAGAGTTGGACTCTAATCACCATTAGTACTTGCTAATGGCTACAGTTCATCTCTTCATGATAAGTGCTTTCAGGTAATTTTGACACAGCTGTGTAACAATCTGGAGAATTAAACTGCTAACACAAATGTCACCATATACTACTTCATATGCAACCACTGAACATTTATTCTGAAAAAAAGAACTGTATCTGTGAATAAAAATGTGCTACGTTATAAAATAGTCCTCCAAATATGGCAAAGAAGAGAGACTGCCAACCATGACAGATAGAGCACTTAAAATAGTAGTTTTCACTAAGGAAACTCCAGGTTCCTCAAACTACCTTTCAGTGCTGAGCAGGAAAGATAAAGGCAATATCTAAGTAAATCTTGGCCTTCTGAATGGTCTGAAATTTGAAATAGATTCCATTTCACACTGCCATTCAGGAAAGACAGAGAGGTGTAAATGGTGTTTTCAAGCTAAATGAAACTATACTTCTACAGCAATTATAATTGTTAGGAATTGCCACAGTCAGAATATTAGCTTGAACTCTTCAGCTCTGATGCTTGTCAAAATAAGTCTGCATGGACAGAAGACACTTTTGAACCTAACCAGAAGCTGAACATTTTTTACTGCTTTAATTTTTCTCTCATCCAAAATATATTTCTCTTATCAAAATAGACCATAATTTGATGAATGTTTAATTAGTGCTGTACTATAATGAGTTGTTTTAGGTTAGTTCCTAAATTAAGAAGCAAATTTTAACAGATAAAAGAGTATGTAGGATCAGAAAAAAGAAATATTGAATGGATCTTTTAACATATGTATTGTTTGTGGATTGGGAAATGTACTTGATTGCAGCTATCCTTATCATTGTTGTTCCTCTATATATTTGTGAAACAGCCTAGGGGGTGGGACATGTCCTGCTGTCCAAATTGGAATAGGGCCAATCAGGGTGCAGCCAGCTTTGCCTGATTGGCCCTGCCCCTGCAGCTCCTGCCCTCCATCCCTGGACTCTAGTCTCTTTGCTCTCAGACGCCTCAGTGCCTGGAGCCAGCAGCAGGTAAGGGGAGATGGTCCTGGGCAAAGGGTCATAGTGGAGGGCCTCTTGGTCTGTTAGGCTGGGCCTGCTGATGAGGGCTTCCCAGCCTACTGACTGCTTGCTAAGGAGCTCTGTCCTGGCCCTGCTAATGAGCTGCCCAGCCCCCGGCCGCCCCACTTGATGTGGCTGCGAGCTGCCACCCAAAGCCACCTTAAGCTGCCTGGCCAGGGCCAGGGGAGGGGACCCTTTCAAGGCCCGTGCTTAGGAACGGGCTTTGAAGCTAGTCTCAACATAAAATTTAAACTTTTTTTCTTAGAAAAAATCCAAGGGAATATATTAAATTCAAGAGCTCTCTCATAAAGATCTGAGCATCCTTCTTAAATGTGACTTTTGCTTAGCAGTAACAGATTAGTTGGTACACTTTACCCTCTTACCTGATATCAAGATTACAGCTTTGGGATAATAATGTTCAATTATTTAAACATTTATATATCATTGGTTTTTCTTCTCAGTGGGAATCCAAATCTTTTTATATAGCCACATTCTTCCTGCTTTCATTTTGTCCTTGCATGGAGGTAGTTGATATTTAGAGAGAAAGTTAGCTGGCTAAAGGTCACCTAGTGAGCATTTATGGAGGGACAAAGATTGAAACCTGGTTTTCCTGGATTGTAGTCTAATATGCTGATTAACCTATCATACAGGTTGAGGCTGAAGGTAAGTATTCCTAGCCAGATTTCAGTCTGTTGGGTTGTAGAGGATGCTAATGTGAACTAGTGAACACAAACAATAGGTCACACTCTAGGTGAAGGTACACTGAACATGCTAGTTAGGGTGGCAGTGGCAAGACGGTACTTAAAGGAGAAGTAAAGGAGCAGACTTGACTTGACTTGAGAGTCTTGGCTGGGGAATGTCAGGAAGAGCAGTATAGAAAGACAGAAACAAATTTGGGTAATCAACTCCTATCTCTTGATTCAGTTAAAGAGGTACATTTTGGGACCAAGAAGATTTTATTTATCACATTTTAGTTTGTTTCCCCTCCTTTGCTTAATAGTTAGAGAACATTTCCTGTTATGGGACAGCCTAGAACAGGCAGGTTGACCGCTTTCCTAGAACATGTCTAGGGGAGAAATACTCAAGGTGTTTAGTTAACAGGGCTTAAAGGTAAAGGTAAAGGTATCCCCTGTGCAAGCACCAAGTCATGTCTGACCCTTGGAGTGACGCCCTCCAGCGTTTTCATGGCAGACTCAATACGGGGTGGTTTGCCAGTGTCTTCCCCAGTCATTACTGTTTACCCCCCAGCAAGCTGGGTATTCATTTTACCGAACTCGGAAGGATGGAAGGCTGAGTCAACCTTGAGCTGGCTGCTGGGATTGAACTCCCAGTCTCATGGGCAGAGCTTTCAGACTGCATGTCTGCTGCCTTACCACTCCGCCACAAGAGGCTCTTTTAACAGGGCTTACAGATTCTTTATTAAGGAAGATCATCCTGATGCCTGTAAGAGCAGATCATGCAAGCACCCCAAACAAGATGCTGAGTCTTGCCTTTATAGGATAAAGTCAGAAAAAAAGAATGGGTCAAGAATTTCAAAGACAGTTAATCAGTTCTGTTCCCTAAGATAACTCTCTATCCTCTGTTTAGAATACATTCCATATTCCAAAATGTGAGACAGCTTGACACCAACAGCAATGTTGCTGTTAAGGGAACAGACTCCCTCCCTCCCTCCCTTCCTTCCACTATACTTGTAGACCTACCCTTCTCCCAGAAAACAACAATAAATCCAATACATCATAAAACATCAAACAATAACAAATAAAATAATCAACAATAACAAATTTAAAATTACAATGTTCTCACACTGCTTCCAGGGAGCTCAGAGTGGCATGCATTCTTGTCCCCTTTTGCATTCTATCCTTGCAAGCAACTTCTGTCGTAGTTTAGGCTGAAAATCCACCTCCCCAAGTCTCCAGGAATTTCACAATCCAGAGTACACACATCCCATGTGGTGACAGGCCATCATTAAAATGGACAAAAACTAATTCCTGACAAGAACTGTAAATACAATTTTGTATGTATGGAAATTGCAACCTTCTATGGACTTTTTCTGCTGTAATACTGTGCTGTTTTGATAACTGATATTTACTAATAACAAAATAGATCCATGTACCTGAACTGAACCATGAACCTGTTTGATTGTTATCCTGTTAAACTGTTATTCTCTGTTATTATTAGTATCATTGCTGTATTTCTATTTGACGCAAAAACTGAGTTTGATATATTATTATTTTATGTTCCATGTGAACCGCCCTGAGTCTCAGGGGAGGGTAGTATACAAATATAATAACCAAACAAATAACCAAATACTCTCCCAAAACAATTATGAAATATCCCCAGGCTAGGGAGCCAGTTTTCACATAAATTCTTGGGAGATGGGTACCGGGTTAGGGGGAACTAATAATTGTCCTTGTGAATAGAAGTGTTTTGTTGCTGGGTTGTTTGTAAAAAGAACAGATCTGAAACTTGTAACATTTTAGTGCTTTCAGGTCAACCCTACTCTCTCATCAGTATTTCAGCAAGAGGACCACATTGTGCCTTCTGAGGAACATTTTCCATTATTACATATGATGGACCTGGCAATCATCACCACTATAATGTCCTTCATTAAATTCTATTAATCCCTCCTTTGTACCTTAGAAGCAGTTACTTAATACTGTATTTAGTGAAAAGTAGAATCTGGAGTAATTGTTAAGACATCATTATCATTAGAAATAGATAAATCAGTATTTTAAACTGGCTTTGTTCTTGTCCTTCAGTTTTCCTGCAATGAATGAATCACTGACTTAAAACGTCTGCTGCGATATTTTAAAACTCCTTAAACTTAATAATCAGAATGAATGTTATGACTATGCCATATATAATCTTGCATCTGAATGATAGAGCTCATATAGCTTGATCCAGATCCCCATAGGTGGTATAGCCAGGCTTAAAAACTGATACACTGCTTCTCCAAAAACCTGCTTGAGGTATCTCACAAAATAAAATAGTACAATTAAATTAGCATAAAACTATCAGCCATAAACAACCATAACAACTGGCCATTGAAACAATTAATTTAAAAGGTATAAAATAGCACAACATTGAATCAATCCTCAGACTAGAGCAGCCTTTCTCAATTGTTTTAACATTAAGAAATGCCTAAAATGTTTTTCAGTCTTTGAGGAACCCCAGAAGTATACTTGGGAAGTATATCTGTATATATGCCCATATATAGTCATACCATGATGTTTAAAAAATTAAAAAAAATTTTTTTTAAATAACTCCCATCCATTCAGGAAGCCATTCCAGGGCTGTCATGAAATCCTGGTTATGAAAGTCTAGACTAGAAGCTGACCATAAAACCAGCTGAAACAATCAAGCTCCACAGTTAAAAGTCTAAGTCAGAAATATTTTGTCATGGGTCCTAAAAGACCAAGGTAGGGACCGGAAGAATCTCAAGGGGAAAGGCATTCCAAAGGGAAGGGCCTGCCACTGAAATATCCATGCCTTTATTTGCTGCCAGCAAAGCCGCTGCAGGAAAGGACACACAGAGAAAGACTTGATGGGAGGATCAAGTGTTGCAATGTATTCTTTCTTTCTTTCTTTCTTTCTTTCTTTCTTTCTTTCTTTCTTTCTTTCTTTCTTTCTTTCTTTCTTTCTTTCTTTCTTTCTTTACAAAGACTTCTATTGGAATCAAATGGAAAGCTTTAACCTTGCAGCTCACAGTATTTGTTCCCTTTGCCTGGCTCTTTGCCAAAGAGCTACCAGGCAGCTTGTGCCACAACCTTTTGTGACCTAAGGCTGTGTCCATTCTTTCTCATCCATATGGCCCGCAAAAGGATCTTGCAAAATCCTTTTCTCCATCACACAGACATGTGTGTTTGTTGCTATTTTGTTTCTGTATGAGTATTGGTACCATAACAGGATTCACAACTTACACCAAAGGTTTCCATACCCAACAGATTCTAGACACAAGCCTCCTGGCCACTGTGCTATACAGACCTGTGACAGGAAAAGGCACCGTGGCCTCTTCCTTGGAGCACATTTGCACATTGCACTTTTAATTTAAATTATATCTTTGACTTAAATGTTTAAATTATGACATATGTTTAATTTATCTGAATTTTAACATTGTTTTCAAATTTGATGCGATGCACCCTGAGCCACCAGGGAAGAATGAAAAACAAGTGTAGATATAAATAAAGAAATAGTTTATATAGGAGAGACATGCTATGTGATGAACATAGGTTGCCTCATGTGTATTGGTTCCAATGTCAGCACAAGACTAAGGAGATCTTGTTTCACTCTGCCCTGAAGTTCCTTGAGTTACTTTCTCAACTTAATCTACCTCACTGGGTCATTGTGAGGTTGAAATATGGGTGGGGGTGGGGAGAAGAAACCACTTGAAATGAAAATGAAACAGTAAAATGAAAATCAATGAATAATTGTCAGCGTTCCTAGACATGACTATATGTTGACTGACTCCTCTCATTGCACATGGATAATTGAAGGGTATTGTTGGTGAATAATGTTACAAATGGTAATTTCTAGGATGACTGTGGAAAGGAACTGGTAACGTATTAAGCTCTTTGTGTGTTTTTTTTTTAAGTTAGAGCATTGAGCCCTTTTCTAAGAGTAGTAAGAAAGAATACTGTGATTTAAAATCTGTACTGGCTAAGTGCTTTTTCAATATTACCACTTCTGAATTCCACAAGATTGACTCCGCTTTAACATGCTCATTGTGTTTCCAGAAGTGAAAAAATACAATTTTAAATTTGGGTGAGTGAATGAGAGAAAAGGGGGGCTTAGTTGCCATTATTAGTGCCTTCAGCACTACTGGGAAGAGGGAAAGAGTTGCTTAAATGATTTTAGATACTACACATCTGTCCAAAAACTGCTGACATGCAGGAAAATTAAAATTACTGTCTGATTCCCTTTTTAGTGAATCAAATGATTTGGAACACCTCATATGAAAAGCCAATATTTGAGGCTGTGCTGTAAGGAAAAAATGTGCACAAATAGCTCATTCACTGCAATACATCTTATTAACCTGGAGTAGGAGATGGTGGTTTCTCAAGCTGCAGGATGTTTTGATATGAATCACAAGTTACATGCATTTATTTCTTCCATCTCTCATTCCCTACCCCCAATCTTATTTCCAGAACTGGTGCTTTTAAATGGAATGTTGAGGGTATACATATGACAAATGTGATATTAAAACTAGTTTACCTGATATATTGCCTTGGCTCCCTGAACCTTAACAAAGGCATATGGTTCCAGAGTTTATTTGGGAGCATATGTCTTAGTTCTGCATTACACTGTGTATCAGGATCAGACAGAAATTATAGTATCTAAATCCAGACCTAAAGAATTTTTAGCTGCAAGTTTCTGAATGACTAGGGGTAAAGGCTGTTGTACCCAGGAATACAATGGGCGCTAACACATATTATTATTATTTATTAAATGTATAGCCCTCCTTCCTCTGAAGACTCAAGGCGGGTTACATAAAATATAAATCCCATAAAATCCCATAAAACACCATAATCTGTATAACTCCAAGATGGTCTCCGTATAACTCCAAGGTACCAAGATGATCATTCATGTGCACTATGACCTTCCTCGGTTCTGCCCATCCTCCCACTGCTCCCTGCTCAATCTTGAGATCCAATGTGGTGAAGTGGTTAAAGAGTAGAACACTCTAGTCCAGTGGCTCTCAGCCTGGAGGTTGAGACCCCTTTGAGGGTCGAATGACCCTTTCACAGGGGTCGCAGCAGGGCAAGCAGCTTGGCTGGGTGGGAGTGCTATCTACACAACAGCCTTGTGGGGTAGATCAAGAAAGAGCGTTTGTCTGTCTGGAGCAATGGGAAAGAGCGAGATCAGCATGGTGGGACAAGAGCCAGAACTGTACTGAGAAAATCTGGGAAAAAAAACAATTTATATACAATCGTGAACAATGGAACTTCACGCCATTGGTCAGTTTTGGTTTAATTTATGTGAAAGAGCAGTTGCATAATTTTATGATTGGGGGTCACCACAACATGAGGAACTGTATTAAAGGGTCGGGACATTAAGAAAGTTGAGAACCATTGCTCTAGTATCAAGAGCTGGGTTTGATTCCTGACTTCACCTCCATATGCATCCAGCTGGGTTGCCAACCTCCAGGTGGGGGCCTGGAAATCTTGAGGAAGATGAAAGAGAGAAAGACAAGATGAAAGAGAGAGAAAGAGGCTAAGAAAGAAAAAGAAAGAGGGGGGAGGGAACAGAGAAGGGAAGGGATGCATCAGTTATCCTGAAGAAAACAGCTGATTTGGAGGGGCACTTACTCTCCTACCCCACCCCCATTCAACAGTGTCTATATAGATCACTACAGTCTTTACCTCCCCATCCAACCCCACATCTTCCAAAGGCCAGCTGGGCAGGCCATGGAGGGGTGGGTCTGCCACCTCCCCCCATATCTTCCAAAGGCCAGGCCAGAAAGGCTGCAGGGGGGCCTGACACCTTCCTCCTGCCTCACATTTCCCAAAGACTGGTCCAGGCAGGGAAGGCTTCAGGAGGGCTGCCTCCTTCCTGCCTCTTCCTTCACATCTCTCAAAGGTCAGGCTGCCATGGGTCTCTGCCTCTTTCCCACCCACCCCCACCTCTCCCAAAGGATAGGCTGTTCCAGGAAGACCATAGGGGATGGGCTCCCTCATTTCCACCCACCCCACATCTCACAAAGGCTGGGCCAGGCTGGGTAGAGAAGGCCATGGGGGAGCAGCCTCCTTTCCACCCCCCACATCTCACAAAGGGCAGGCTAGATATGTAAGGCTGTTGGGGGCTACCTCCTTTCCATCCCCTCACATTTCCCAAGGGCCAGAAAAGGCTGCTGGATCCCGCTAAGCCCTCTGAGGAGATGGAGGGTGGGGGAAAGCAAAGAGCACTCCAAGGGCCATGGGGAGGTGTTGTGAGCTCAGGTCTTATTAGGGAGGACTCCTCAGAGGAATAGTCAGGAGGTCCCAGTTTCACTCTAGCCTCAGCTGGATGAGAGTTTAGGCCACCCAGAATTTCAACAGGTAAAGAGCTTCAACCAGCAGGAGGGAATGGAGCTGTAGACAAACCAGGGTTTAGATCCCAAAGTTCTTGGAAGAACTCCTCGTTCTTCTGCCCATCCTCCAGCTGCAGCTCCCTGCCTTGTCAGGCCACCTGGCTCACTTGAGCCAATTAAGCAATGCCACCTATGTGCTGGAATAGAGCTCCAGTATAAAAGGCACCCCACCATGTTAGCAAGACAGTTGCTAACTGCAGAAGACTGGGAGTCCTCACAGAGTGAGGACTGAGAGGCTGCTGACAGCCTATATTAACTTGAGGTTGGGAGGTCTGGATTGTGGACAGAACCTGTGACCTGCTCCTTCTGCAGATGCCCATGGACTGCCTGAATGAACCCTTGGCTCCCTGAACTGAGTTAAGAAATTCATTGAATTCTGCCTGTTCCTTGGCATTCTGTTTTTTAAATACTGATTATCTCTGCCTCCCTTGCAGCCCTTCTGTGCTTCCTTACAGCAGAGAGCTGAAACTTGAGACCAGCAGAGGCAAAGGAAGCATCTGGCTTCTCTTCCTTGCCTGAGGGAGATGGAGGGTGGGAAAAGGCTGAGAATGGAGCAACTTACCATCAGTAGGGCCTTTCAGAGAGGCCAGCAGACCATCCACCCAGCAAGCAGAAAGAAAATGAAGGACAGATGAGCCCAATGATTGGCCCTCACTGGCAGAGTGTTCTCTCCCTATTAGCTGCCCATTCCTAGAGAGGGCCAATCAGATAGAGATTGAATTATCTGCATGCAATTTAAACTGATTGCCCCTCAATGGCAGAGTGATAACTCACTATTGGCAGCACACTCCCAGGACCAATCAGGCAGGGAGTGAGTTGGCTGCATGCAATTTCAGCTTTATAATGTTTATTAGTGATGTGCCTTCATCTGAAATTTGAAGACTAAAGTCTAGCCAGGACTAGGCACAGTGTTGTAAACCAAAAGGATTTGATTCTAGTATACTGAGCCTAATCAGCACACATGCATCGTATCACCTACCTATTACAAGGACTGTGCATTAATAAACTTTTTTCTTCTCTTTCATGAAAGTGTAACATTAGGCTAGGTACTATGCAAGTCTCTGTTCTCCATCTACAATACGGGGTGCATCCCACCAAATTTTCCATTGATTAAAAAGGGAGGCAAGGATTCCTTTGGAGCACCTATAAGGTATGCTGTGAATTGTGAGACTTCCATGGATAAAAGCCATATGAAAAATGGATGTAGTAAGTAGTGGAGTTGAGCAAGAATGAGTGAAGAAAGCTGGTTGGATCTACTTAAATACTACTGCTGTTCCTTAAAGAGCTGTTGGGAGGATTCTTATGGACCAACACTGCTACTTACAACCTTTGTCTAGTTTGGAAAATACCAAATCTTCTTCATCCAAAGATGTCAGGGTGACAAACATGTTCTTGCCTCCTATTCTCACAACAACTCCTTGAGTTACTTTAGGCTTAGGGTTTGGCCCAAAGGTCTTTAGACTTAGGAATGGCCCAAAGTCACCCAATTGGCTTCATGACAGAGCATTATCTTCAGCCAATACTATAATAATACTGAGAACTATCCTGGTTCTCAGCCAAATCAGGTGGGATTTTGCTAGTACAAGCTATTTACAGTATAGCCAACAGATGCTTGAAAGGGCTGTAGTGGACCAATAGTCAGCATTCCTGGAAGAAACTGCAATCTTAGACCCATCCCAGTCAGGTTTCTGGCCTGGCTATGGAGTAGAAACAGCGCTAGTCACCCTGATAGATGACCTCCATCACCAGTTGGATCTGGATGGTAGGCACTGCTTGTGTTACTAGACCTCTCAGCAGCATTCAATACAGTCGATCATGGGCTCCTAACTCACTGCCTCGCTGATGCTGGGATATGGGCAACAGCCCTTCAATAACTAATCTCCTTTCTCCAAGACTGCGAACAGAGGGTAGCAACAGGAGCGAGATCATCAAGCCATCACCAGCTTGATTGTGGAGTCCCTCAGGGAGCAGTCCTCTGTCTTCATGTGTCCTCTTGCTCAACTGGTGGGGAAGTTCAGGCTGGGATGTCATCAGTATGCTGATGAGACCAAGTTCTTCCTCCTGATGGATGGCTACCAGAAGTATTAGCCAGCAGCCTGGAAGCAGTGAAGAGGTGGCTCAAGCAGAGTCATCTGAAGATCAACAATTCAAAGACGGAGGTCCTATGGCTGGGCAGGAAGGGGCCAAGTGAGGAAGCATGCCTACCCAACCTGGGTGGAGTACAGCTATCAGTGGCTCATTCCACCAGGAACCTGGGCGGGATCCTTAGTGCCTCCCTCTCAATGGAGGCTCAGGTCATGAGACTTCCTAGTGCTGGAAAAGAAAGTTTGCATGGATGGAGAGAGTTCCATACATTTGCAATGTGCAATGAACATCCATATTCAACTATAATCAGGA